>NC_054400.1:2344894-2566786 GCF_017976425.1 Toxotes jaculatrix
GGTTGTTAATCAAGCTGGAGGTGTGGACCTCGGCGTGTGAAGGAGGAAAGCTCCCAAGCGAGTTACACTGACGAATGCCCACCCCCACCCCCCCTCGCCTGACATCCTTAACGCACCACAACCCAACCATAGTCAGCGAGGCCATTTCTTTTTTCTCCTTCACACACTGACTGCTAATTTACCAAGTTATTGTTGAGTAGGCAGAATCTGCTGCAGCACAGAGGCATAAGTCATATATCCTCTTCCCTTTTTCACCCTTTTATTCCCAGGAATATCACCACACCATTCACCACTGTTGCTCAACAGAAAATTAATTTCCCACGATTCTGATAATCGGCTGAAAATGAAAATTGTTCCTTGCATTTGGTTTTTTTGTGAAGGCCTATAAGCAAATCTGTGCATCTCTGGTGTGATTTGAAGACATTTTCTATAAATTCATTTTTACTTACTTTTTTTTATGTTACACATGCTATACCAGGCAAAACACAAAGGTTAAAAAAATAAATAAAAAAGTCGACTGAATTACTTTTTAAAAAAGCTGGATGAATAATTAAAAACAACACTTCCTGTCATTTAACTTTTACGCAGTCAAAGCCAGTGAGTGACACTGAGGAGAGAGCTGCAGCTGCTCGGTGGGTCGACGGCTATGTTTGAATAAATGCGAGATGAGAGGGCAGATTGTCACGGGGCTGAGGGATCAGTCAAAATTTGGGTGGAAAGCGACACAGGCTCCCAGAGACACCAGTTGAATGGCAGAAGGCTTCTTCTCGCTGCAGATCTTTGGCACCACAGAGGAAAAACTTTGTCCCAGGGCTCGCTATAATCTGTCAGAAAGTAGGCCCGCTGTGACGCTAAGCTTTGGTGATGCGATGCAGCTGGAGCGGCTGACAATGGTGACGCTAATGGCTTTCAAACTTCCCTTAAAGATGTGAAAATTGAGGAGGCTGAATAATTCACAGCGGAGCATATGCGAGGCCTGTCACTCGGTATCCAGGAGCCATCACTCTGCGTGGGTTTGTGTGGCAGAAGTTCTGATGGAGGGAAGAAAACGGGGCTGATGGGAGGGATCGCCTCACGAAGCCGGGGACCAGATGAGCTGTTGTGTTCCAGAGAGAGAGACAGCCGCCATTAGGAAAGAGCGACGTGCACTCGCTGGGTTGAACTGCCCATAATTCATATTCACACTAGACACACAACCTATTATGACGGGCCACAGACAGACACTGCATCAATTTGAGGGTTTCCAAGCCTAAAATGTTGGAATCCAGTGATGTAAAGTAAATGCAATGTGAACTAGAGTCAAATGTTGAGCATTTACAGAATTTTTGTTTCAGTTTATGGCTTATTTTTGTTTCTCAGAACCAAGAACAGCTCGAATCATCTGTTGTTGCACATTGAAGATCTGAAGCTGACACGTTGCTCAATGCAATCAAAGAGAGCTGGTTCCAGATTCACCGTGCGACAACAAATCAGTGCACATCCAACATGTCTGTGCCACATGGAGGACAATCAAACAACAGGACATTTCTATCATAAACATCTTCATACCCCCGCTGGAGCAGATGGAGTGGTGCCGCTGCTAGCAGCAGTTCTGGGACAGCCTGTTCAATTATTGACGAGCATTAGCATTAGCTACTGTACCTGCTTTGTAAAGCAGGTGTCGACTCCCCGCTCAGTTATTTTTTGCCCTCCACCGTTATTGTGAAAACACCAGGTGAGGACATGCTGCTGCAAGAACGCAGCCACTTAACCTCTCGATCGACGCAGCAGCAGGGTGTGCTGGGCCTCCTAATGGGGATACTCAGGGGGTGGGAGGGAGCGGGGTGGGAAGGGAAGGGAAGGAAGGGCATCAGCAGATGCCAGTGTTTCAAGCCTGATGCCACAGCTGTCAGCACAGATGATGCCTCTCTGTGAGTGCTCCTACACAGCTCAATGACCAACTGAGGACACTGCGATTCCTGGACATCGAGCCCAGACGCGGAGCCGCCTGCTCTGAGCCCCCGGTGCGACAGGAAGCTGCAGCTTCCTCGACTCCAGTGACTGCTGCATTTGAAATATTCTCCCCAACAACACACGTCTGTGAGGTCAAGGCAGAAATTCAAGCAGTGCTCACTGAGGAGAAGGCCTCGTGGTTCAAAAGTGGAAACAGAGAAGGAATGTGCACTGAAAAGGTGATTCTTCTTCGGCTGAGTAGAGCTGTGTTAACCGGGCGCCCTGTGCCCCAGAAGTAGTGATGGAGCAGAAGTAGACAGATGGACGGAGACGGAGGATTCCAGGCTCCGGCGTTCCATGCAGGTGGTCCGGGGTGCGGGGATTGTCAGTGCATGGTGAATTATTTAAATGGGGAGCGTGGAAAAGGGAATGGTTGCATCTGTCGCACATCCTTTTAAAGCCCCTCCAACAGATGTGTTTACTCACCACCCGTACCAGCTAACTACTTAATGGGTCACCACTGGCAGCCAAGAGTTAATTAAGCAGGCCTTTTGCAAATGGCGGCACATAGCACCAGCTCAGGTCCTATCAGGGCGTAGCAGGCGCTGCAGGCCTGTGGTTTACAGATGTAGTCGCTCAAGTTAATCTCTTTACTGTATCTTGGTTAAAAACGTGAGATTATGTTTTGCTCTCCTGATTTATTCAAGAGAAAAAACCTTGAAAATCAGGATAAAAGCAAAAACAAGGAGTTCTGCAGTAGCTGCTTCTAACACGGGATCTTCTTTGCATCGTTTCTTAACGTATGTACCAACTTTCCATTTAGTTATTAGTATTTAGTTAGAAAATTATTTAACAACAAACAGAAAATGTGTATCTATTAATTATATCTATTTTGATCGGTGAAAAATTGAAAAATAAATCAATGCAGTTAATCACCAAAAACCTCCTGGTTCCATCTTCTTCTTCCTGGTTTTCTATGTCTTATATCGCTTTGAGCTGAATGTCTCAGATGTTTGAACTGTCAGACAAAACAGGAAATCTGAATGTCTCACCCTGGACTCACGCATTTGACATTTAATGAGAGTAAATGATTAATTAATCAAAAAATAATTGCTACATTAACCCATAATGAAAATAAATGTCGGTTGCAGACCTATTTATTTGGTTTTTTTTTTTGTTTTGTTTTAAACAGGGACAATAAAGATAAACATGCGAGGTAAACTGCATTTTCAGGCCACATAAATTCAAAGTAAAACAACAAATCTAACGAATGAATAAAAAAGATTTCGCTTAAAAAAAAAAAACTAAAGACAAAACAGCTTGTGTGTGAGTTTATATGCATGTGCCTGTGTGTTTATTGTACGTGACAGTTGATCCTGTGACATACAGGTGTAGAAGTGGGCGTACAGTATGTGTGTGAGGACACGTATGCGTTCCACCTTCAGCACCGTCCATCAGCTCCTGGCAGAAAAACACATCACCCTGAGCAGTTTGGACTTTAAAAACTGAGCGGATTATCTGAGGTGAGGTTCAAGCTGATTTGGAGTCGTTACAGCATCACCGTCATCTTATGATACATAATCTGTTTTAGAGCTGAAGGACCTTCAGGAGCCAGCAGCACTCGTAATCATACATTTTTGATTGGATTGCAGTCAGCGAGGACATGAAAATCTGTTGTTCCATCTAGAATGCCTTAGCGATCATCTGTTATGGTTTGGGATTAAAAGAGATGACGTTAAACTCAAACAATAGCTATGCAGCCGGGAATAAACGCATATTTACTCTGGTTTCACTTAAATCTTTGCGGGTTGTATGTATGGGTTGTTTTTCCTGTCGACATCTACAATGTTTACCGCGTCTTTACGCTCCACCAAACTCTTCATCCCCTCAGCTACTGTTTTAACATACAGCCGATTTATAGATTTAGGAATTGTTTATCTGCATCTAAAAAGAAGCAGATGAAACATAAACTGTGCATGTGAGGCTAAGAGAAACCAAGACGATCGAAAAATCTTAGCTAAATATACGAGAGATAAGGAAAAACAAAGCAACTCCATGACTGAACACAGAGGGAAGCAGCACGGAAACGAAGAAGAAGGGGGATCACAACAGTTTTGAAAGAGTCCTGTTTTTGGGAATGTGAAAGAGAGGAAGTAGCTGTGTGTGTGCGTGTGTGTGTGTGTGTGGTTTTACAGGGGAATAAAAAGAAAAAAAAAACATTTTATTTTTTATTTTCTATTTTATTTTAGATTTTATTTAGATGGTCCTATTTATAGATGCCAGTTTTATCCAGTTCGCAGTGAGACGCCTGTCAGTGAAGTTTCACACGTCTCTTGTTGTCCACATGCCAAGATCAAAACTTAAACACATCTACAGAAACACACTGACCTCATACGAGCAACATTTTGGAAAACTAACTACTATATTACTACATTTTCCATGGATACCGTGCATATTTCCATGAAGTTTATTCATTTACGCCAGCGTGATCTACATGATTTAAGGATTTAATGGTGGAAAAACTCCATATTACTGTGTTTAAACTATGGAGACAGTCTAAGAGACACTGAACACCACCGCTGAGTGTTGACTGCTGAATTAAATCATTTAAAAAACTTTAAAAAATAAAATAAAAACGGCTTTTCATTTTTTTTAGTTTTTTTCCTGTGGCTTTAGTAATGGAGGAATCGTATCAGTAGTAGACCACATGACTGACGAGAATCTGACATACACTCACTAGCTGTTCCACTATCACTTCCCCCACCGTGTACTTACTGTCCGACTTCATAGAGTTTCGGTGCAGGACACAGCAGATAATCATTACGCACTGTGCTCGGCTTGTGATCTGCAAAAACAACACAAAAGACAAAACATTAATAAGCTTCCTGCAAGACTCAAATAAAAACCTATTCCCAGATCATATGATACAGTAAATAAAACATCACATTTACTCCTGTCCGTTTTGTTTTTTTGTTTGTTTTTTTTTAAACAAACAGCAGCCATTGTGATCAGAAGTGGTAACTGCAGGGTAACGGCACTGAATTTCACTGCACTGCATCAGGAACAGGCCGAAATATAAGTTACATTAGCATAAAACTGTGTTCACTGAACAACATTAAACATTAAAGGAAAATTTTATCTCAATTTCACAAATATTTTGTGATTTATTCAAAAAATGAATATCTGCTCTGAGAGACGGGACATCACAGATTTGTTCTCAGGTAAAAAAAAAAAAAAAGATCATCTTTTTCTATGAAATAAAAACACAGATATTCAAAGATTAATATTAACTTAAGTTTTGTAAAATTCTGGAGGAAAGAAACAGGACAGCCTTCCTCCTGTGAGATCTGCTTCCTCTTCAGCCTCACGCATCATATGTTTTTCTTTCCAAACTGAATCAGTTATTTCGTAAACTTAATGTATTTTTAAAGCATCATGTTCGTGCACATTCTCCTGCATTCAGGAAGATAACAATACTGTGTCATATGTTTGGTATTTCAGCACTCGTCTACTGCGAGGAATTTTTGTCCTCAAAAAGAGAAGACAGATTGGGTTATGAGTGCACGCCTGTGTGTGTGTGTGGTGTGGTGTGTGTGTGTGTGTGTGTGTGTGTGTGTGTGTGTGTGTGTGTGTGGGCATGTGGGTGCATGTGTGTGTCGGCACAGGTCGGCTGAGCTCTGAACCATCTTCAGCCACAGAGGTCGTTCAGATTATTGATAATTTTTTTTTCCTGCTCGTCTGCTCGGGGCTCTGACCGGTTTTGTGACGGAGAAGACTGTAGCATCTGTTCCACATATGTGGCGTGTGTTCCATAGTTGCCATGATGCCTGTCCATAATTATAAGGTGCCCCACTGTTAAAAAGGTCTGGACTGAACACATGCAAAAGCCAACGAGGGAATAAATAGCCCCAAGTGGGCAAATGTGAGACAGCCTAAACTGAGAAAGGACTAACAGGAAGACATCTGCTAATGGCCACTTCCTAATTCGGATGGATTTCTTTTTTAAAAGGAAAAAAAATATGCTCGAGTATTTTAGTCAAGATGAAATGTTGAAAAATCAAAAATAACTTGTCAAAGAGGGAAGTGTTGTCATTGGCAGTCACCGATCCCACAGATCCCACGGCCAAATGAGAGTTTGAAAAGACTGGCTCTTGGTGCCAAATCCCGTTTGCTTCCTGAAAAAGGATTTTTCAACAGAACAGACTGCGAGCTCAAAATAAGGAGCACAGTGACCTACATAGCCTCCTTTCTTCTGTTGAATTTAGATCATATAGATAGGGTGCTGCTGTGAGATAACAGACATGCCCAGATCGGGGGTTTGTTTTGCCATGCCCAACCTCTGAACACCCACCACCAGCTCCCATCGTCGCGAGCTGAATAAGAAGGTTTCCTGATTTGTGCATGAAATTTAATAAAAGACAATGACTCCTCTCGGTTCCTGCGTAATAAATGAACATGCGAGACACATTCACAGATCAGAGCCGCGGGGAAAGAGGGTGGAGGGTCTGTTTCTGCAAGTTAGCAAGTTTGTGGCTCTAGGGAAAACTTGAATCAGATTGAATCAGAGGGCGACAGGATGCAACGTGCGGCGCAGATTCACAGAGGACAATTTACTGAGATTCAGTGCAGATGTCCAGCTCGCAGCCTCGTTCATTTTATCCCGGAGAAACAGATTCTGCTCACACCTCATTCATTATTAAAAACTCAGGACAAAGCGCCAAACTTTGTGTCCTTAGAAACATTAGTTTGACAAAGAAATCTTTATTCAAATTTCGCTTCCCTGTTCAAATTTTGAGCCTTGAGATGATCTTTTTGTTTTTTTGTTTTTTTGGTCAAATCATCATCATGTTGAAACTAAATTTTAAAAAAAAACAACAACAACAACAACAAACATCTGCTTGGTGAAATATTAACCCAGCAGATTGCGGCTGTATAAAGAATACTGCATAATGAATGGAACAGCACTTTGTGGACAGAAGCACATGATCGTGCCTTCACAGAACAAATGCACAGTTTCTTCTTTCAAAGTTTTATTTTGGGTGGTTTCCCCTCTCATGCCTATTTTTACCATTAGGACACTGATATCGGTCTATTGTGTTTCCTTTTCCGCCTTGTTGTCATCCTCCACACGATTTCTGGCTTATTTATTGACAAAACAACACCCACATATTCCAGTCTGACCATTAAATTAATGATACTGGATGAATGCTCTGAGATCTTAATATGCAGCAAATATCAATTCAGGCCATTTGGCTTTTTTTTTTTTTTTTCTGAAAATATCTGAGCCGTGCTGAATGAACATGTGAAGCTGTGGTTTGAGTTCACCATAGAGAGCCTGATCTAGGCCTGTGGTTAAGACTGAATGTAAGCTGTGCTGCCAGTGCCACTGCCAGTGGTTTGTACCACTTACTGAAGGTTTGCTGGTTGACTATGAAGCTGCAGACGACGCTGTCATTGTTGCGGCCAGGAGAGAAGCCGTTCCCTCTGAGGACGATGTCGAAGGTCTCTGTGGAATGTAAACAAACAGGAGATAAGGACGGGAGGGAGGAACATACGTACGCTTAGTTTCTTCTAGTCTAGACTTCAGACTAAAACTAAAAACAGTCTGATATGAAAACTTCAGTGCTTGATTGCTCACAGCAGCTCATGTTTCGAGCGTTTGAGTGTCATTAACAGTGGTTAAGGCTCACAAAAAAGACACTGCTTAATTTTAAAAAAGCACAAGATTTAGGTGGACCATCCCCAGAAGGTGTGGGGCCTTAAAGGACTAAAACTCTGCAAAAACCTCAAATTATTTAAATTTTATGAGGCTCGGTGGTGAGTTTCAGCGTCAGGTGATGGCCCAAGTGCTGTCAGAGGATTTTAAACTGCCCACATCGATCTGCTCCTTGTCTCAAAGCAGACTCGCTGCCTCACCGCTGCTTGAAACGGAGACATCTTTCCAATTACTCCTGGAGAGATGTCTTAAGTTCTGTGAGCAAGACGTAAAAAAAGAGGGATTCCTGCAGAGAATAAATCAAGCTGAGTTCCAGGGACTGACTGCAGCAGGAGGATCCACTCACCGTTCACACACACACTGGAGGGCTCCACACTCAGAATCTCTGTGCACGATTGCTTTAATATCTGGAGGATGAGGGAAAAAAAAAAAAAAAATGAAATGGGTACATTATCACTTGAGGGCCAGAATAAATACATCAAGTCCTGGCCATTATCAGCTCTGTCAAGTTTAGAAAACAGATTAGGGTGCAACACCTGAGAAATGTCTCGCTCCTGATCGGGGCCTGGCGGCTAAAGGAGAGCACTGAATATCAGCGGCGAGGAGAACAGGCGGGAGAAACGGCAGCTGTGTCAGCCTTTATGGGAAAATTATGCAAGACTATTCCATTCCTCAGTTCTATTAAAAACCTCCGGGATCCTGCATTACCATATAAAGAGGCCTGTGTGAGCCCACTGTCATGGAGCTGCACTATCCGCTATGATTCAATAAATCAACAAAGGACAAACTATGCAAATCCCAGTACACAGTCAGTAAAAAGAAGCATATTAACTGCAATATAGGACACTTGAACCTTTCATTTGATGTTGGGCGAAACTTCAATCTGAGAAGTGGAAGGGGGGAGTGTTTACAGAGGCCTTATTAAATACGATGGTTTGATATGGAACCGTTAAAAGGGGAGAGGGTTGTAGATGACAGCTGGGAGGAAAAGGATCTGCTGCTGTTCCTCTGTGCCACCATTCTCCCCGTCTAATTACTTCCTTGGCAATGCCAGAGGAAGAAAAAAAAAAAGAGAGAGAGAAAGAAAATAAAACAAAATGGACTGTTTGCCTGTCGAAGCTTAAACTGATGGGAGGACCCGAGAAATGACGACATTTTCCCCCGTTAGTTGTAGAAATGTAGAAACAGTTCTGCTCCAAAGTGAGAAATCTGCCACTTGGACAAGCAGCAGCCTTAAAATATATTTACAAAAACATCGTACTTTTAAAAGAAATCTGGGTAAATTGAGTCATTCATTAGGGTTGGAAGATCGAAAGACTAGATCCTTGTGGTTTGGAGATATTAAAATATAAGCTCTGAACATTGAGATTAGAGGCCTCTGTTTGGTTGAACTCAAACAGCAGCTATTCATTTCTCTGGGATCTAGTGACAAACATTATTTACAGGCTGCAGGGGGAAAAAAAAGAGGCAGTCGTCCAATTATCCAAAGTCATCCAAATATCTCAGCCAGTGCTGTAACAAGGATGAGGCTGGTTTACTCGTTTTGTGGGAATAATTAGGTGGAAAGGTTCACGGGGGGCATTTCTGTCTTACGTTATTTAGCAGGTATGCGTCAAAAGATCACATCTGAACATCTTGAAGTCTGCGATGCCGTGCAGGTTGCTAAACTCAGCAGGATGTGTTCGGAAGCTCAATTAACTTAACAATAACGATGTGGCTGCGTTGCAGTTTGGGGTTTTCCCAAAAGGCCGGCAGCTCAGACAACAAAGGCCCAGTGTAGTACAGAAAAAAAAAAGAAAATGGCCTGACTGGGTCCAGAAATCCAACTTTAGCGAGCTTTCTCTGTGAGTTTTGTCATGCTGGTCACAGAGGCAGCGTAGATCCTGCAGCAAAAGGCTGCACAGATGATCTCAAATCCTCAAAATCCAGCAGAGGAGTGAGGAGGCCAACTAGTCAGGAATCCAGTATTACTAATCAGAGAAGAATGCTCCGCGTTTCATTTGGATGATGGAAGCGTCACTGCGCTCAGCGTCTCTGAGGACTGAGGAGAGGAGCGTTCTTGTTGCTCTGCTGGACATTCTTGTACAGGATTTTTTTTAATAATTTGGAAAAGTGTTGTTGTGTACATGCAAAAATACACATACGACTTTAAAGAGAAGGACAGCCCTGTGAAAAAGACCGTGCATGCCTGTCTCTTGATAAAATATTTTTTTCTTTTTAGCTCAGCATAAACTAATCAGAAGCATATTTGCTTCTAATTATCAATAACTACATCCACCCAGAGACTTTAAGCACATTTTAATGTTAATTATTACAAGCTGCATTCACACACTGCTCAGGCATGACAATATTCCAGTGTGCTGAACCACTGTGTCATTTTTTCCTTTTTCATTTGTCAGGATGCCACTCACGGTTCCTCATACTTTAATAATCCGATAGCTACAACACCTGTTTGGAATGACACGTGAAATGATTCTGCTGCAAATCTACGTAATAAGCACCACCTGGACTCGGTTTGGAACAACCAGGATGATATCTGACATGAACTTCACTTTAAAACAACAAACAAAAAAGAAAAGGGGGAATGAAAATACATGTTTAGCATGAAAGATCTCCACATTGCTCATCAGTGTTTGCTCCTTTACATGACATTCACTCTCAAAGCAGCTTTGTCGCACTTTTCATCCTACAACAGAAACAAGTCACACCCTTTGGCTTTGCATCCCTTCAGCTGCACGTCTAACAGCTCTTTGCCTAAACACTGCTGGCCTTGTCGGCTCTGACACAGATGCAAGTCCAGCTCAGGTCAGAGTGCTCCGCAGGGCTCTGGGCTCAGATTCATGTAAAATGTTGTCATACAAACCCCCGCCTTGGCTGACAGCGTTCAGCCTAAAAAGCTGCAGCAAACGGAAAGTATCACTAATTGGCTGGCAGGCGACGAGGAGGCTGCATGGGAAACTTCATATAAACACTGTTTCAGGGCTCTTACTCTCAGACAGATATTTGCTGATTGGAGCATTAGACTGACAAGATGGATCCGATGCATCGCACTGGCTTTTATTCTTAATCAGATTTAATCTAAAATAAAAAAAGAAAAGCTTTAATTGTGCCGAAGTGCTGCTGCAGCTCTGAGAGTTTTGACACTCAACAAAATAAAAACACTGTGAAGAGGATGTCATATGGACAGTGACTGTCAAGCTGCTCCCACTCCAGTGTCTAATTTGCCATGGAGCCGGTAAGACATTTCCCTCTCAGTCTACAAACTGAGGACACAACGAGCAGCGTTTCCACAGACATTTTCCATTCATCTTAGGAGGAAGTTCACTGAGGTTTCTGCTTTAATTTCTGAAGAACTTCAGTGAAGTCAAGACAGGGAACTTTTTTTTTTAAACCAAATTTACCAACAGTCTAAACTACATTGCCACATTCATTTACTTCTAAAATCAGGACAAACCCTAAAAAACAAATGACCAGTTTTGTGCCTAAGTGTCTGTGGAGAGCAATAAATCAGCTGAAGCTCAAAAACCGTCACTGACACACAATCACACGCACAGGGACAAACAGAAAGTAGGCAAACTTACAGAATTGACAATGCCTCTGAGTGCATGGAAGCCATCTTTGACAGGAAACACTTGGTCCTTAGTGTCCGCAATGTCAGCAAGCTGTTGGTAACACGAGAGACTGGAGTAAACAAGACGTACTGCTGATTTAATGCTGCTTTCTTCTTTTTCTGTTTTCGTCTTTATGACTGAGCACTGTCTTTCCTTTCATATCATGGGCAGGAGGAGACATAGCAGATGGCATGACTGTGGCAAACACTTTGCTCAACCATAAAAAAAAAAAAATATCACTGCAGCACAAACTGGGAGCAATGTTGCCTTTGTTTATGACTTAATAAGAGCTCATCACAGGATGGTTACCAATGGTTACAAGGGACAGGCCACCATGTTGGAAGAGAGGCACCACTGACATTAGAGGGAAAATTCTGACTCTTGTGCAGCTCACACAGTCTGACATTATTTCATGAAACGAGGACAAACTCTGGAGTGAAGATTATTCAGTGTGTTGTTGAGACAAAAAAAAAAAGCAGTGGACAAATTCTTCTGTAGCCAATTAAATTTCTTGGTTCCTGAGCAGAGTGATGGGACAATAACAGTTTAACAAGCAACATAAATACAGAAATGATGCTTTTACTCCACAGTTTCCACTTAAAACAGCGAACAATGCTAATGTGCACAGTGAGCTTTAATAGTTACACTCCCCTGCATATCAGTGTTTAACAGATTCTTCTTATGGCTACATGGCAGCGCTGGCATGTCCATGTGAAAATAATATCCAACAAACAAGCTACGCTCTTAGTGAGAGCTTTTTGGAAATGTTACTGAAGGGAACAAACACTGTTTAATATTCTTTCAGTTTATTTGGGATTTGCTTGTGCAATCTAATTAATGCAGACTGTGTCCTAACAAACATCACTTGTTGTGTGTTTTTACCTAACTGATGCAATTTTATGTTTTAGATTGTGTTTCCAGTCCTTAAAGGCTGTTTTTTTTTTTTTTTTTTTTTAAACCACATGGGAAAGTTCAGGACCTGCTAATCCTTTAGCCCCTCAGGAGCCACATGGTTACAGTGCCTGCTACAAACCTGGCTGGAGACCTTTTGCATGTCATACCCCTCTCTCTATCCCATTACGTCGCAAAAAGGCCAAAAATGAAAATCTTAAAAACAGATTTTATTCTTAAGAAAATTCCAAATATGCAGATATTGTTGTCACTGAAGCTCCAGAGCTCCGCTTCACCTTATTTTATTTTTTTTTTTACCATTACAACCATCTTTCAGGAAGTGGGAGCTTGATACTGCAAAGATTTTTTTAGGTGGAATATCTCTTTAAGACATGGCAGCTTTTCCACACAGGTAACAGCAATGATGTTACAAGTGTTTACCTTTCTCGTCATACTTCCAACATGGCAACATGTCTCATGCTACAATCATAATCACTGAGCATACATTCAGTGACAGACTCCTCTGGTGTTTGACTGCTGCAGATTAAGACTAAAGCTCTCTTACCTGCTGCTCATCAAAGTCCTTGATACCCACACAGTAAACACGAGCGCCGTACTTCCTCGCTTCGTCAGCCTGCAGCTCAAATGTGTCCATGATGTGCAACAGGTGCAAATGGAAAAACAAAAGAAAAACACCTGGTGAAACAGAATACTGTACATGCAGGGCCTTCAGGCATCAAATCACAGTCAGGAGAAGGTAAATACATGAATAAACAGTTCAGTAATTCATTAAATAAAACTTTTAAAAAAAGGTTGGAAAAATATTTATGGATAAAAGGAAAAAACACAGTTTAGTATGAAGCATTTGTGTTTGGAATGAAGTGAAAGTACAGTGACATGAAGAGGAGGTGACAGGTGAGACGTCAGCTTTGTGGGAACCCAACATGAATTCTGTTTTGAGACACTTGATCAGGACAACAACTGTTCGACAGCATGAATCTAACCTCTTTCACCGTGAGCTCGTGGACGTAAACTTCAAGCTTCCCGTCTGTCAAAGCCAGGATGATGCTCGAGGACCGCTTGGCCTGTTTGTGTATCTGGGCTGAGGCCTTCAGGTTCAGATGAAGGACAAACATTTCATCAGATCCCAGTTTCACAACAATAATGAATATGGTGAATATTTGTGAAAAGCTACTGAGCGGTAATTGGACTGATGTAAGAGGGTAAACTGACCTCTTTTATTCCCTCATGCATGTATGTTTCACCTGCTGGTTTCACGGCCCGCAGGCGCTTCAGACCTTCTTCTATCTCGTATCTTAAAAGACACATAAAATAAATAAATGACATATTGATCCACATGGATTCGGCTGAACAGATATCAAATCAGAATTTTAAGAATGCTTATTCTTCCGTGCTGTGAGTGAAGGTTTCCGTTACTGGTGAGAAACGACATGTGACATGTGAACACCTCATATATAATGATTTCTTCAACCATTTTTATGATCCAGTGGAAATTTGTCAAAGCAAAACTGGAAACTTAATTATTACTTACAGTACCACTGCATTTACATCTGCTGCATCTATGTTTTACTTGTCAGACCAGTTTGTGTCTGTACTGTATTCACTGTGAAAGACACTCAGACGGACCACAGTGTTGTTCCCCTGTATACTGCTGAATTAATCTGAACTCTTGCTGTGAGTTAGGTTCTATAAGTGAAGGGAGTATAAAAGAAAACTGATACCTAATGCTTCCCTATTTTAACTTCCGCCCTGATATGAAGAAACAGAAAGGCTTGTTTTCTGGGTTAAAACGTGAATAATCATCATGCAAGTGAATACAAGTATCCTAAACTACAAGATGACAAACAAAATCATTGGTAGGACAGGGCGACATGGAAATCACAGTCACCATCACAGTATGGGATGATGTATTATGTACATTATGTACAGTATGGAAGCATCATTGTACTTCAAGACTCATGCTGAGAAGTGCTGTGTTTAAACCAGCAACACACAAGACAAAGGTAACACAATCAAACAGCAGAGTCATGAGATGTGTTCCCACGGGCTCGTCTCAGAGTTCAGTACCTGTCTCCGGTCAGAGGCAGCAGGACCTGTGCTCTGGCTGAGAAAACAATGAAGGAGACTCTCATACTGGGGCTGAAGGGAAACAAGACAAAAGAACAGGAGTCAGAAACGAGTCATCAGAAACGATCAGCTCAAACCATCTTAGGTGGAGACAGTTACCAAATACATCAGCTTCCTATTTCCTTACTCCATAAAATCATCACTTCTGTCCTTCCTCCTCTTTATCAAATAACCACCCACCGACTGACATGTGTTAAACTCAGAACAGCTATAAAGGAATGAGTGAGAGAGAGAGAGAGAGAGAGAGAGAGAGAGAGAGAGAGAGAGAGAGAGAGAGAGAGACAGTTTTATATAAACATGAGTTCAGTTAAGCAGAATTACAGAGGTATAAATAATTAACCAAACAGAAGCGGCTATTTTAATGTCAACTAATATTAGTGTATGACTTAAGCTTCTGCGGGGCTGAAGGAAGTGATTAATCAGTTTATGTACAGGAAACATGTTGTGGTGATGAGTCACATGTTAACACACACACACACACACACATCCTGTTACACACATTTCTATACTTTAACACCTGAGACTTTTTTAAGGGTGTGAACTGACCACAGACATCGGCATCTGACTGAATCCTTTCTGTACGACCAGTCCCGTCTACATTTGCTCTCCCTCTGTCATTTTACACAGGACTCGCTGTCTCAGAGACACGAACAAGTCTTATTTTGCAAACACAGCTGGTTTTTAAGTAAATATCCAGCAGAAATTTGTGAGAAATAAATCAGCAACATATGAGGCAAAATGCACTTTACCGCCTTGTGTAGACAATTTTCAATGGTTACAAACCCGTCAGATTTTCTATCCAAAGTAAATGCAGTAATATTATAAAGGAAAAATGCTACAATGGGAAAATGAATCCAAATCATATCTACACAGAGAGACACACCGATTTAAAAAAGAAAAAAAAAAACAGCACATAACAAGAAGAAAATGTGAGAACATGCAGCCTCATTAAAACCTAAAATGCTGTGTAACTCCAGCCGTCAGACAAACTGTAAGGACACGTATATGGTCCTTACAAACACAAGTATCCCAGGAAAGTACCAAACACAGTATTAAAGCGCTGAAGTACAGGACCTGAGTAAACGTACACAGTCACTTCCCACCTCTGCTGCAAACACAAAGCACACGGATGCCATCCCACAGAGTGAGTTAAAACTTCAGATAATTAAGTGCACAAGTGTTTCCTTCAGAGATCTGAAGCCTTCGGAGCATAAGGAGAGGTGCTGATATTTCTCACCCACGTGACACATGGCCCAGTCGCGATCCTCCCCCGCAAACATAGCACAATCTTTAAGCCACACGGCCAGATCTGGCAGGGAGCAGTAGCAGCCGTATACATCCACATCCTGTCTGCAACTTTCAGTCATATGTGGACTAAAAACTAACCACGCTCAAGCGGGATTGAGAAATCGTGGGTGGTGACTTAACGTCGAACTTTAAGATTTCAGTAGAGCTTATGATTGTATATGTTACCTCTTCAGCGGTATTGAGATAATTTCTAAGAAAGACTTGGGATAAAGAGGCAGCGATGCCAAGGACAAATCAGAGGGTGGTGGTGGGATTTTTTTCTCTTTGAGAGGACTGGGGGGGGGGGGGGCGGGGGGGTTGAAGAAGTAGTCCAGTTTGCTCCACATGGCGGAACAGAAGTGCTCTTGGTGAGCGAGCATTGTTTAGCAGATTGTCCTCGTCGCTTTCCAGTGTTCTTTTGCTTTACTGTACATTGTCTGCCTGTCAGCCGTTCTGTGATGGAAGCAGGGGATAAGTGTGGAGCCGGACCCCCCCGGTGCAAATGGCCATTCTCACAGCCCAGAAGACTGCTCCTCTCTGCCACCCACTCCCACCTGGTGCCTTTGCTATTTTCTTCAACCAACCACTTCATTCTGGCTGGGTCGCTACCGTCTGTACTGTGCTGGCAGGCGCCGTTTGACTCAAACGTTATGCAAGCTGAACGTTTCAAGCCGGTTTCTCCGGTTTTGTCTTTTTTTAATGAAAAAGAAAAAGGATGCCACGGATTCTGCAAAATGATAGTTTGATAGAAACAGGTGGGAAGTCCTTCAAATCTGTGCCACAGGCTGCACCTATGCAACGTTATCGGCTCTGGAATTATAGACATTTATCCCCTAAAACAACCACGCCGATGTTTACTAGATGTAACATTAAAGACGTCAGACAAAAGAATTGTACGACTTTCCTAACTTATCATTTATTTCAATTTCCTACCAAAAGTTTTGTTGTCGGTACAACAACATTTTAGAGATAGTGAATATCTTTCTTGGAAGAAAAGTATTTACTGCAGATTTTTATTGGTTTAGTACATGTAGTCTGATATAACTCCATGCTGCTATCAACATTAAATCATTGTTTGCCTCCCTTCCATGCAATGTCCACAAGTAAAGTTTAGGGAGTATGATTTTCACTTCATGTTTTTTTCTTATTTCAAAATATGAGCGTTATGAAACCCTTCCTGACTAACTGTGAATACAAGCCACAAAAATATATATATTATTTTTCATACTTCCAGAGAATGCATGACTTTGACACCAGGGACTTTGATACTCACCTCACAAACCTGTCGGTTAGGTTCTTCACAAATGAGTAAATCTCAACCCAGTCCGCAGAAACGCTTCCAGACCTGAAACCAGAAAAAAAAAAAAAAAAGAGTCAGCTCACAGCTCGTCAACGGCAGCAGACTGAGTGCCGGAGAGTAAAACACTGTACGATATTTGTGCTTTGTACCACAACCACAGTTGGACATTAAGACCAGCCACATGCTGGATGATTGTGCTGATCAGTCTGTGTACTATAGCTGCCACTTCAGCTGTCAGAACCCTCGAACGTTCACAGGAGCTCTGCCTTTCTACAGATCGAGCTGGCTGGTACAGTCAGGTGGGAAAATCCCAAAAGTGACAAGACCGTAACGTTTGAACTGAAATTTGTCAGACTGAGGCGGAGGTAACTAAATACAGTACTACTGCTACGACTCGGAGGCAGGAGGTAGGCAGGCAGGAAAAGGCGAATACAAACGATGAACAGAAAATGTGTAACGTTAAAGTGAAGTTTCCTTCTGTCCACGTGTTTCCTTCAACCCCTCTTTTCTTTCTCCAGCTGATACGAAAGCATGAAAACTCACAAAACTGGAAAGAGAAGGTTTTCCTTTGATGTATTAAGGCTTAATTGGTTTTAAAGACAATGTCTTTAAAACCAATTACGCCTTGGAAATTAAAAAATAAATTTCTCGCTGCAACCAAGGACAAACCAATGTTAGGTGGGTGTCAACCTGTAGCCCTTGGCCCCGCTCACCCCTCGATAAGTAAATCTGACCACAGTGAACACGGTGTGTAAAATGTGCCCTTGATGTAACGACAAAGAGGTAATTAAACCAATAATTACAATTCAATGTATGTACGGAGAACATAAAACAGAAGAGTCTGACCATTAGGAGGCTCATCTTTCATGCCTCCTCTCTCTCCTCCCTGCTGCCCAAAGACAAGGTCACACTGAGGAGGGAAGAGATGACAGCCGGGGCAAAAGAGCCACCGCGCTCTGACAATATTGGAATGTCGGTGGGTAATTAGCAGTGGTTAAGTGTTGGTGTGGCAGTTAAAGGTGACAGCTCCAGAACACATCTGCATCATGCTGATGGTGCTATTGATCAGTAAAGGTATTATCTGACTGTTTTCTGCTTTTCCATATAGTATCCAGATGTTTACCTGTTGATTTCAGACACACCAGCAACCAGGGAGGGGCAACAAATCAGTGCAAGTCTAAACAAGATGGCGGCGCGCAAGAGCACAGCAGCTCTTAGCTCTCTGTGCTTTTATTTTTCTATTCTGTTCTGTACAATATACTGATAAAAGATTCGATATCATCTGAGATTTGGTTCATAATCATAATTTCAAGATATATGTACTTTCAACGCAAACAGTCTCTAAAAACTAAGACTAACCATCAGATCACTGCTCCGGTTTTTTGCATTTCAGCTGTTTGCAGGTGTGTTAATACATGAATATACATCTGAATATGAATATACATCACCCAGAATTTACAGAACCACAGTCACATTACACTTAAGTCTTGTTTTAATATCTACAGCAGCCAGAAAGTAAAGTTTTCAAAGCTTGTTTGAGTGTGCTAGCTCAGACGTTATATCATTACACTGCATGTTGATTTAGAGATATTTGCTTCAAAATACAAGACTTGAGATTGTCAGTATCACCTCGTGCAAATCTCCATCTGATTATTTCATCTACCAGTTCTGCACCTCAGTGGCCACCCTGTCAGACTGGGGGTGTACAAGTTAGCTCCCTTAAAAAGAGAACCTGGATCTCTGGGAAACTTCTGTGAATAAATACGGCTCAGTGACATTAGAAGCCTCACTTCACAGGGAATTTCCTTGGAAAGAGCTCCTTGAATGTTTAGAAAAGCAAAAAGCAAACAGAACAGCTTTCACAAACTGGCCTCAGACGGAATCATTATCACTTGGAGTCAGAATACCAAAGTCTGTGCAAAGTTTCTTTGAACTGAAGAGCTGCAAATTACAGCTGCAGCAAATTTTACATCATAAACTGCTGACATTAGTCTTATCAGTACAATCAGGACCCAGCCCTGCAACTGATTGGGTTTTATCTGCAAATAAACTTTAAGCAAAAAGTCATGCAACCATATGACACCCTAACAAATTCAAGATGGACCCATCGCCCCAGATTAGGCTTTCAGGATCCCCCCCCCCCCCCCCTCTCCACTAACACAGGTATGCAAAAAATGCAGATCAAATTAAGATATATGGACTTGGTCAAAGTTGTGCCAAATAATCTTGGTCATCATCCTGTAATTTTGCAATTTAGGTGAGGGTGGGATGGTTTGAAAACGGGTCAGGGGAGCAGTGTTTCAACTCAACGGCCCTGAGTGATGGCACGTTTCCAAGCCGGGGGAGGACAGGATTAAAAACAGTTGCTGTCAAGACTATGAACTCTCCAATAACATACTGCAGGTCTTTTTGCATGATGCTGTTGCAGCACTGTGAAGTTCTGCAGAGCTGACTGAACGTGGCTGTGTGGAATCTGTACGTTTGATGTGTGAAAAAGCAGAACGAGCGCACAGAAGACAGGAAGTGGTGCGTTGCCAAAGTCTGTTCCAAACAGTGATGCAATGCTCGTGTGCTAGTTTGCATGATGAGCACCCGCTATTCGAGGACTTCTACGTGACATTGCGGGTTTTGTGTTCAGTGACATTCTAAGATGACAAAAGACATAATGTTAAGGTAACACATTACAATGGTAAAACTCCTGTTAGTTCATCACCCACCACCAAGGAATCAATACACACACAAATGTCAGCCTGTGAGCAGCTACACCTTGGTTAACCTTTGGCGGTTAAAACTACTTGGTTAGGGAAAGATCATGGTCACGGTTAGGTTTGTTCCTCCTATGCAACCACTGAGCGTTACACCAGTGATGCTCAACCTGAACCTCACATCCGCTGCTATTTAGCAAAAGGTACAGCAGGCGCAGGTTGTTCAGAGAATGAAAATGAAAATGGCTTTTAATGTTTTTATTCTTTGTCATAATGCATCTCATTCAATTCTTTGTTTTATATTGTTTTGCAGTTTGTCTTTGTATATACACAACCCTTACTGTGCCTAATGTGTCCCCTTTGTATTGCACAATGTGTAAATGTTATGTATTTACTATTGGCAGAATAAATCAAACCAAAGCCACAGTCAGGAGGAAAGTGTACAGTGACTTGTAGTAAGTGGCAGGATATGGCAATCAGATGTCTTGCTCGTGGGCATATAAGCAATAGTTAGGATCCCAGTTTTGATCCCATCCAGAGAGAGCACGGGGTGTGGGTGACAGGGTGTGGGTGACAGGGTGTGGGTGACGGGGTGTGGGTGACGGGGCCTGGCTTCAGCTGGTGCTGGATGGGGCTGAAGTCTGGGCTCTGTGCAGACCAGTCAAGCTCTTCCACACCAAACTAGGAAAACCATTCACCTTTAAGGCCCTGGCTCTGTGCCTGACATGAACATTACTGTATGCTGTGACACTGAGACCCCCCCCCCCCCTCGCCCCCCTTTTCATTGTGGATATTGTGCATAGGGTTACCATGCGTGGTGTCCGAATACTTTTGGCCAAGTTGGCATCAACATCTTTGGTCACGGCTACCGTGACGCCGCAAAAGAGCCGCAGGAAACACACCTGTCACTCCGGCGGCAGACACCCATCCCCGGCCCCAAAATCTAGCTTCAGCCCCGGCAAAGGCAACTAATTCTGTCCGAAAGCAACAAACCTCCGACGTGTTGCCGTCTTCTGAGGAGTGCAGCGGCGACGTTGTTGCCGTTTTCTGCACCAGCATGGGGCAGTGTGCGACTCAAACCAAACTTCAGCAACTTTTTCTTTTACTTACTTGTCCAAAACAAAGTAGAGGTCGTATGCTCCGTGACATGACCGCTCCTCTGCCAAGCAAGACGAAGCGAACAAACCGAGGAGGATCACAGCAACCGCCGCTGAGGTCCAGCGACTCCTTCCGTGATAAAGTTCTCCCACCGTGGCGGCGAAGTACCGTGAGAGCGTTTCCAACATTTTAACCCGAAAAATAAAGAAAAAATTCAGTCGACAGTCAAGGCCCGTGGTGGACTCAATACCAGTAAATAAGTTTGAGGGAGTTTCTCAGGGCGTAGAGACGCTGGAGCACGACGCGCACATCCCGCGGTTTGAGGAGCTACATGACAAAAGTTTGTCCCAAACAGCAAAGTTAAGCGAGCGACTGCGAAATGAGGTAAATCACCGCGCGACGTCAGCGGCCCCGCACGTTCCCCATCGTCCTGACTCACGGTTCGCTCACACGCACATCATCCATACGGTTCCCCAGCCTTCCCCAAACCCTGCTCAGAGCACCGCCTAAACCAGCGCCACTGCCAGAAAACTTCTCCGGGCCAAAGGACACGATCCAAACAAATCTTAGGATGCTTTCAAGTGCTCCTCCAAAGCTGGTATCTCCGAGCGCTGCGACTTTTTTTTTTTTTTTTTTTACTGCTGTTGTAAGTTATTGCGGAACTCACGAAGCAGAGGAGATATTTCTATCAAACATTCTCCGTTTATCGGTAGTACAAGTAGAAATACCCCACTGTTGCAATCTTTTACTAACCACATTTTACTGTGACATGAAGCGGAGATATGAAGTTGCACAAAATAAAAATAAAGTACAAGTACCTACATTTTCACTAGTGTTGTACACATGTTTATTTACACTGCTGACTTGAAGTAGCCAGAGGATCTGAGGCCTTACACATCATCTGTGCGTTTATCCTCAAATGAACAAATTCTCACCAGTGTCCAGGATCAGACACTTAATTCTGCAAACCTAAAGCAGGCAGGATCCAGCACCCACTCAGCCAAAGGTCAGGGCCTCCGAGGCCTTCACCAGGCTCAAGTTCTTCTCACGCAGCGTGAGTCTCGACCAGCAAATCATGTACCTAAAGTGGTAACAGATAAAAACCGAGGTTTGCGGAAGTTTGGATTCCAGTTTTTTTCGACAGTTCTCAAAGGCCGCATCACATTTCAGTCCAGTACGCACACTGGAGGTGGATCCAGCTGCTGAACTTCTGAGGAGCTGGACTTCTCCCTGCACTACACACACCCAGCATCTGTGTCATCTTTGGTACAAGGCTAATTAATAATGTTACATCACCAGTATTTACACGAATCAAATGCTTTCAAAAGTTTTTACTTTTATTTATTTCTTCAGATTTTTTCCGACCATGCAAACTAACTCACACAGCCAGGGTTGGAGGTTCAATTCCCTGTGGCACTACCAAAGCTGAAATATATTTTCCAAAGATATTCTACAGCTATTGTAGCTGATTTATCAAATAATTCGGTGAAAGGAAATCTCTCTGTTTCATTAAAATATATCGTGAAAGTTTTACATTAAAAAAATAGTTGAGGGATTTTCATGAAGTTTGGTCCCAAAAATGTGTCGTGCCTAAGGCGACTTGAACATTTTGAAGAACTGCTCCTGTATGAAACAACAATTGTGTTTGTGTTGCACTTAAAACCACATGGTTCTTTTTAACATTTGGCCTGTAAACTACAAAACCTCATGTTGTACAACAGGGTTTAACACAGGAAGGGGACCATAATGAAACAGTTTCCCCAAACATCCAGGTTAAGAGCCTTTCACTCGACCATAGATGTCAACTTGGTTTGCACTATGTCTGCAACACACGTTATTTACTTTCATTTCATATCATATGAACACATGGCCAAAGCCAAAGCAGGAATCCAAAAACCTTTTCCCAATACAGAGAGAACAGTCACTCTGAAGAAAACAGAAAAGTCTGTTGGCAAAATGTGAACAGGAAGAGGCTGCAGATGTGAGCTCTGCCATGTGTGAAAGAAAAAAACATTTCGAAATAGAAGTTTCACAAGGACAAATTCTGCAGTTTCCATTGCAGTATTCCTCGTACAGTATTTTTTAGGGAGTGAGGGGTTTTTATTTGAGCCTCTTTGGGTCTTTTCTCATCCAGTTTGTGTTTCTTTGGTTGTTCTTGTTCTGTTTTAATAGCTCACATGTGCAAAGGGGATGATGACCGTCCTGATCACCCAAGAATAAACAATAACACACAACAGAAACAGACCCTAGGAGGCAACACAACTTACAGCTAACTGGAATAAAACAATCGTATTGTGGGTATATTTCAGAGAAGCTGATCAGTCGTGTCCTGACATACACTTTCACTGCTGCCATGCAATTAGGAAATTTGTTTGCCATGGTAACACAAAGGTCCCTGAAAGCACTGAGCATGGTGGATATGACATGTAACAGTGCAAGAGCACGGGGGAATTTTCTGTTTGACGTTTAATTAAGTTTGCCTTTTTATTCAGGGCACATTATGGAAACTGCAGGTGCTTCCATCTACGGCATGGATGGCTCATTGTGCGATTTGAAATCCCCAAACCTGGCAGACTTAGTGCATTTCTCTACTCATTGATCTACACAGGGAGCTGGACCCCTAAACCTGGCAGTGCACCCATGGAGCTGTATGCATCAAACTGAAGCCGCCTTCCTCAGTCGATGGCTGCCATACTCCACCCGCCGAGCTCCGCAATGCAGTTTAACCAAATACAATATGAACATGTGGCCGAGTAAAACCAAAAGTCTTCAAGGGAATACCAACATGGGTAACGCAAACACTCTCACAGTTGCATCTATTACCTGTAGATGAGTAATTATGTTTCGTAAGTCCTGTGTGTCTGACTAACATCCCCTCAGGTTACGGTAAATGCTAATGATATCTTTCCTCAGGTGGTATTTTCCAAGACTAACAGGAAAGTCCAGGATTGGTCTTATCTGATCACTCATGCCTCGTGTTTGAACAAGGTGTGTGTAGCTGGCAGAGGATTTGACTTCAGGCTATGAATTTAAGTAAAAACACTGACAGGCACTCAAACTGAAAATGCCACAGCTGTTGCTGAGCTCTACCTGGTTTACCTGGTTTACCTCTATCTGCTGCAACAAATGTTCTCAATAAAGGCGGAATCAAAGAGTTCTATATATTTAATGTAATTTCTGTAATTCACACAGACGTTTGTTTGTTGGTTTTCAAGGTACGTAACTGTGTAACCATACACAGCAAATAAGAGGGTGAAACAACAGCCGGCACCAGTAATGAAGTCCATGTAAAACTAGAAGCAAAGTGAAAGTTTGGAATCCGTATCCATTTGGAGCTGCCGGCTGTAATTTCTGAGGAAACGAACGCCTCATTTTTCAGTTTCTGAGAACTGAGTCTCATGAAGTCTTGAGACTTCATTGCCAGGTCGAAAGGGGAAAGTCCAAGTGAAGTCACTGGTCATTAGTGTTAAAGTCTAAAGTCATCACATTCATGTGTCTCGAGTCCACACTTTGGTCTGCTCGCCTGCTCTGACAGTGAACATCACTGTTCTTAAAATACAGTGGACAGATGTGAGCCAAAGATGGTCTCAAGATGATTTTGGGAATATGACATTCCAGTATATCTGAAGCTTCTAATCACATTTTCATTCAGTTACCAGTTCATTTTACACTGTGGGAACTGTGTCCACATCTGCCTCTAGAACCACATTTTCTTTAAATCCTGATGAAGTACCTCACTTTATAAAGTGAAAGAACCAATTACTCACACCACAGCTTCTCCTAAAAATGGATTATACAAAGCCACCAAATCTCTTTTATTTTGTTTTGCCTCAGTGTGAAAACTGTGCTGTCACACAACTCCATATCAGCGAGGTAATTACCACTAACACACCTCATCAAATCTGAATAGTCCAGAGAACAGCAACACGCGAGTATAATTATCTGCCAAATCAAAGTCTAATTAGATTTTAATTAGAATGTTAATTCTTTTGCACGGCATTTGGTTTCAGTATATGCTACCTAACTTAGTGTATCCTGATCAGGGCTCCATAAAACAAAGGGAACAAGGAAACAACAAGCATGTATTTCCCATTATTTGGGAAATGTATGTGTATATGAGAATCCAGCGGCTTGAGAAAATAGTTGTACATCAATTTGTCACAGGGCTTTTAAGCTGGAGGAGAAATCAAAAGTGACAGTTAAAACAACAGCACTAATTTATGGAAGCAGCGATGTGTTGAAGCTAATCAAGAGATCAGCCCGTGACAAAATGCAAAAAGTGCAAAAACAAACAGATATTTCTAACAGTTAAGAAAGAAGCACAGCGACATTTCTGCCAGCAGCCTACCTTCAAACATGATGGGTCGCGTAGGGGTTTTTAAGAGAACCCTAAACTAAACCTTTGACCTTTCTTTAAAAAATCATCATTTTCTCTGTAAACTCAGTGCCCTGTCATCATCAATCATATTACCACAATACTATAGAGGAGGGGCCTGTTCAAAAGTTAGTATAGTCTAACTTCTCGTTGGTGGAAACAGCCCAAATGGTACAAGTACAGCCCAAATTATCACAACCCACCCAAAATCATTCTCACCCACCCTGTTAAATACAGTTATCAAATAAATAAGCAGCCAAGATAAATGGTTGTTTCATGTGTTGTCAGTGGAAGATTTGTTGTACAGTTGTACAGTTGTGTGGTCTACTCTGACTCCCAGAGAAAAGCTGCTGAACTTGTTTTCCCTTCAGCGGCTGAGGAAAAGACTTTGCTGAGTAATCAGGCACAAAATGATCAAAGGTTCCAACCCAGTGGAAGCAGCCTGTTCTCTGTGACTCAGTGTGCTTCAGTGTACAGTTAATACTTCTCTTCTGTCCCGTAGGACGGAGACTGTACAGCTTCGTCCTCTGAGGGTCCTTGACGCTCAGGACTGCTGCATGTTTATGATGCTTCATCTGGAGAAAAAAAAAAAAAGAACTCGTTATTGATAATTGGAGAGGCGTCAGGAAATCAAGCCACCTCAAGAAAACCAACCAAAGAAGTATTAGTCACAATAACAAAGATCCATCGAGCCCTAATAGCATCTATAACTCATAATTACCTTAATAACTGTTATTTTAGCTTGTTTTTCCTCCTTTGAGAAAGCACTGTTTGTCACTAATGGCATCTTAAGTTGAAATTGAGTGCCTTGCCCAGAAGTAAACTGCATCTATCAATCATGACTTGAGGCCAAGTATCAAACTACACAAAAGCCAAAAGTGTGTGTGTGTGTAATGAGTGTAGTGTGTGTGTGTGTGTCTGTGTGTGGGACTCAGAAAGCTCCTACACCTGTCTGGTACGTGTAAGTGGTAATTATGCACACAGTGACCACCTTGTGTTGTTCTGAACAACCCATTTTTCATCTCACACGAACACACAAGCTCCTCAGCTGCTCCACATCAGTTTCATCAGTAGCTGGAGCTGAAGATGACGAAGCGTCGTGTTGGAAGATCTTAACTGTGCTGCTGCAGTGTCTCCAAATTGTGCCGTATACAGGTACAAGTTAGTTATTTCTTCAGTGTAGTGGTTTGTCCACTGCAGCTACTTGTGGTAGTGATGTAGTATAATGTTTAAAAAGCGATTCCAGACCATTATAAAGTAAGAAAAACCAATTCTGAACAAATATTCCATCAAGAAAATAATCAGGTCGGGTCAAAACTTGAGACTCAAATGTTTTTTGCTTTCAAATCTCAGCAGCTGCATCTCTCTGAAGTCTTAGAGTTGTATGTTTGAACTGACTTCCTGTGGGTTCACCCTCCAACTCTTCCCTGCACGACAGGCCTCGGTTAAAGCTCACATCTGCACAGGCTCCGTGGTCCTCAGAGGCAGACGTTAGCATTTAGAGAAGGACAGGCAGCGATGCGTCGTCCAGATAATGAAATGAATCCACGTTTGATCCTCTCGCCGTCTCCTGGTAATTGTTCTTGATTCCCCCTTTGTGTTTCACGCTTGACTCCCCACTCATATCAGCTCGTGTGTATGAAGACGTGCTCGTTCCCCCTATCAGTGACAGCAGAGTTCAGTGATTAACAAATTAAGGATCTTCTTTGCCTTAATCTGTCTCGAGGCTTTTTTTCACTTGGCTCCTGCAGAAACATGTTTGGCAGTGACAGCACCTCTGCTCCCCTGTTTAATTGGATTAGAGGGAAGTCGGGATTAATACAGTCTCAGACGGGGCGTCGGGGAGGGCTGGATGAGGGGAAAACAGGTGATGAAGCCATTTCAGAATTACCTTTTCAACTTCTTTCACTGTGTTGTTGAGACGTCAAGGATCTCTTTGGCGTGGAGTATCATGGGAGCAAGTGAAAGCCTGTGTGAGGGCGTATGGATTAATTTAGGGAAACATTAGGCTGAACCGATTAATGTCAAAGCAGGAACACTCAGCGGTTTCCTGATGTTCAGCAGTGGGGATGGGGCCATGCAAGGTTCTTTTAATTTCTCTCGTTTAGTTAGTCTGAGTCCGAACACGATGGGATGCTTTGCACTGTTCAAATCTGACCATTTCTGACTGAAAGATCTAGACAGTTATTGGACGATTAGCAAATCGTCATTAATTAGCAAACTGTCATTGTGAGCGTGCGACCATGCGTTAGCATGTAGCTCAACCCAAGGCCTCACCGAGCAGCTAGCATGGCTGTGGTCTTGTTTCCATAAATCTTTTATTTTCATTTCACTTCCAGTTAAATTATACAGTATAACAGCTTTAAAGGAGATTGGACCTTAACACCGGTGTCGTGTGCTGTATCGACTGTAAAGCCCCCGGAGGCAAATTTAGGATTTGTGGTATTGAGCTACATAAATAAAATCTGACTTAAGCCTCCAAAGCTATAAATTACTTCTGAAAACGTAACCTCACTGTTCTTCCTCTTCGCCTCAAGATTTCAAAATACATGTAATTATGTCATTTCAAATGCTCCCATTTAACAGCCAACCAAGTGTAACAGTGAACACATGACAAACAAAAAGAAGAGAAAAGCACTCTACACGCTAAATTTCATATTAATGCATAGGCTGAATAAACTAATAAAATAAATAAACACAGATATAATATGAATGGATGGTTTTATATTCAGGCCAGCAAACATTTTGTTGATCTCACCCACTGTCGGTAATGATGTTTGTGGCTTTCATGTTGTGACGGATGAAATCAAGGCTTCATTAAGGACAATCAGAGATCAACAGTCAGATCTCTGGTCTGGTCTCTTCCTCCTTCTGTTTGGGTTAAAAAAGATGAAAGGAAGGAAGGGAGTAAAGAAAGGAAGGAAGGAAGGCTAGAAAACAATCCAGGTTCAAGCACAGATGGTTATTGCCCTTCCTGCCTGCGTTCAATCCTGTCATCTTACTTACGTTGTCATTCACTCGTACGTTAACATTCCCTCTGATTTTACCTGGCTCCGATAGTTCAGTCTACTTGGGGACAAGAATATTTTTCCAAATTTTGGAAAGAAAAAGTAAATAATAAATTCACAATATTTATTGATGATTCATATTGATTGTTGTGGCAGCGGCAAAAGCATTTATATACTTGACATGAGTTGTTTCCTCGGTGGAGTCATAAAACACAAGAGTTGGGCAGCAGATTTCCACAAAGTGTTTCCAAGGCCAGCAACTGGAAACTTTGCGGTATTTACGTTCGGGTCCAGACCAAACACATCAGACATATTTCGTAGTCAAACAATTTAGATTCACTGGCAAAACGAACTCCTCAAAACTGCTAAGGTTAGACGACCTTTGACCTCATGGTTACAGCAATAAACAGAGCAGTAGTAGTTAAAAAAAAACGTTGACTGCTGGTTGGAAACAGGAAATGAACAGTGTCCTGCTGTGTTAAAATATTTTCCTTGATTATAAGACTTTAAATTGTAATTTTTATTTTGATAGATTGATCATTTTACCCAGAGCTCATAAATAGTGAATACCTGCTTCCTCTTGGCTCAGACTCTGCCGCTGGTCTGTAAAAATATAACTCAGTTAACAAATCAGTTTGCATCCATGTCATTCCTGTCACCCCCCCCCCCCCCCCCCCCCCCTCCTTTCCTCCCCCCTTACTCCTCTCTGTGTTTTATTTACTTGGCTGACATGCAGGCTTCGCACTGGCAGCTTTGTCCATCAAAAGGCACCTGCTCCTGGTGATTGTTTGCTCACCTTCCTGTCCAGAGCTCTGCAGATGAGTGTCAGCAGTGTGTGTTTCTGTCTCACCACCTTTTTTTTGTTTTTTTCCACTCTTGTGAAAGGTTGACGGGCCGCCTGTGGAAACATCAGCTCGGCGCGGCGTCCTGAGGCTCTGGAAATGTCACTGAATTTCATCACTGCATTACGTCCACCGCATTTCTGTGAGAGTATTTTGTTCAGACTCCTGCATGAGTGTGTAAGTTAGGAATTCAGGATCTTGCTCAAGGACATTTCATAATGTATGACTGTTGATTGACACACTGCTCATTATTGCAGGGACTGATCCTGAGAACTTCCAGGTCCAACACATCATCTGATGTCAAACGTCTCTGCTCACAATACAGATCTCAGCAAATAAATCCTGCATCTTTTCATCACTGGTATATAGAGTTATTGTTCTGTTTTGGTGCGGATATTTAAGTGACATTCAGTGAATCAGAATAAAGGACATAACTTTAGTTCAGACGCAGCACTGATGTACGTTACCTGTATCAGCTGATTCACGCACGCTTCACCAGCTGACTTGTAATGTTCAGCACAGTGAGGCCAGTCACACACTTCTCACCATTACTCTACTCATAGACTCATGCCAATGCCATTTGCTGCTGCAGCTCAAAATCTGTGCCACTTTTAACCATGATTTAAGATCGTATTTGTTTTTATTAAGGTGGACTGGTTATCCCTGCAGAGGCCTCATGGCTGCTCAGAGTCTTGGAGAGCTCACTCTACGAGCAGAGCCTTTTCTGACAGATCCAAGCACCATCTACGTCTACGTGCTCGATGATCACTGCATGTTTATTAGTAGCTGTGTGTTTTCCAAGGCTTCAAGTCTTCAAATGATGAGAAAGACATGTCATACAAATCAACAGAATGAGGTCACTGGAAAATGAGTTGGCGGGGCATTAAGTTAGCTATGACTTTTATCAACCTCTGTTGGTGAACAGTCGAAATTGCAGCAGTCTTATCAGACCCAGTTTCCTTTGATGGAACACTTCCCGTGCTTTCCCCGGCAAGATCTTCAAATACCATTCTGTTCCAAATGAGAGCGCAGGCTGGAAAATCATTGCTAAATTCCTGAAATCTAACCAGCTGGTTAGATTTCAGGAATATTTCAGGAATATAGTCCCTGTGTAAATATGTCAGTGGTGTTTTGATGCTGGAGGGCAGCAGAGATTTGCTGCCTCAGACTTAAAAACTTCACTGAGTTGAAGGTTTATGTTAAAAACTGATTGTGATCTGAGTTTTAAAAAATGGAAATCAAGGGAAAATTGGGGTCACGGTTACTTTTCAAATATCAGAGTGTGTGTTCGACTGAATGAGTACATAAGAGGCAGAGAAACAGTGAGTGGAACAAATAATAAAGACAAAGAGAATGAACAGCAAGAGCGCAGCCGCTGATGTGAAACCAAAGTGGACGAGGCTTTCGAGTAGCTGTTGCTTCACATGTCAGGCTGTGGCACTGCTGAACACTGACGGGGGCTGATTGGTGAGGGCCATCCCTTTACAGCTTAATGATTGTCCCACAGCGCCCTGTCCCTCAGGGGCAAAAACACTTTTCAAAGAAGAAGAAGGAAGTCTACGAGCCTTGCTGTCGCTTAAGTTGGCAGCAAATAATCCGTCCAACCTCGTCACCTCCAGTGCAACCGGCAATCCTCTCCCCCCTCGTTCCACCAGCCCCGGTTCAAACTGCCCCGGGCGCTCAGAGCAAGATAGCGAAGAACAATTGCCGTGTTCACAGTTCATCTTGCCGATGTTTTTTCCAGCCTGTCATGGGAGTCTTTGCACTTTTCCAGCTTTAGAAGAAAACTTGCTGGCACATTGTTGTTTTCTCGTGGCTCAGGAGAAGGTTTGACCTCACATGACCTCTCAGGAGGACAGGTGCTCCGATGAAAGTATCGCAGCACAGCATGCTGTATGAATAGATGCATTAAACTTTTACATGACTTAAATGTATGCACAGTAAGGATCACGCATGGATGAAGTATGGACATAATTCAGGCCTCATGATCATGAATAACCTCTCAGTGACTGTACACTTGTACATCTGTGAGCAGATAACTATCTTTAGCACTCCGGTTTTCCTACTGGTTTTTCTGGTTGATCCTCTTTCTTTGGGTAGTTTGTATGTTTATAAGCAAAAAAAAATGATGATCATCCATTTTTACTTCTCACGAAGAAGTTATATTTTCAGTTTCATTCATTTGTTTGGCAGAAGAAAGTGAGAATAACACATTCCTGTCAAATCTGACTGAACGTTGGACCATTGGAGCAAATCATCAGACGCTGGTGCGGATCCAAGAGTTTCCCTAAGATTTCTTAATATTTTTCCCATGACCTACTACACTTATATATAAGAAATTTACCACATGTATCTCATTATTTTCTACCATTGTGTGCTAAGCCAGAACCAGATTGAACGCTTCTACAGATATTGTCTGGCCCTTTAGCAACTTTAGGCCACAGGCTTTTAAAGCCAACATGAAGAAGAAGCTCCTAAGCTGCTCCACGGAATGGGAACTTGACCTGAAGACAGAGTGATACAACTGTTTAGTCAATGAGGAATAAGTGCTTTCATTTAGGTGCAAACACCGAGTTTCTAAAGAATGAGAAAAAATTCTAGTTCTAAAGACACCTAGAAAAAATTCTAGGTGTTAACTACATGTATAGATTTTTTAAAATGCCATATTTTCCCAATATTCTCTATTATTGTGTGATTTAATGCAGATAAAGGCTGAATCAATGTAAACAATCCTCCCCCCATTCTCAGCACTTTAATGGATTTACCTAAGCAGTCACACTTGAGTTCACGCACGGACACACCTCCTCACTCAACTTGACAAGCTTGCCTGTCTGCATTTACTCTGACGACCAGAAGTATCTAACACATGTGACAAAGTCCTCAGACAGACCAGGGCGGCGTTGGAAGCGATGGGGGGGGGTTGGACCTCGCCTGCTGCCCCTCAGCGTCACATCTCTTGACAGCTGCCATTTTCGGTACCGTGCTTCACCCTCGTCGCCAGCCGACCGCCAAGTCCCCATCACGTCTGCTTTCTCACCGCCTTTTCCTGCTCAGGTTTCCGGAACGCAACAAGGGCGGGAGCTAGCACTGTGTCGCCAGAGATTAGCAACACGGGCATGAGGGCTAAAAGGCCTCCACCGAAGTCTGAGTGATGGCTGAGGACAGAAAAATGAAATGAAAAACATCCTGAACTTAGTGCAGAGCTGGAGATGAGGCTGAGCTGGAGAGGATGGTTTCCCTGATGCTGAATACATGTTGATATGATGACTTACCGAAATGCAACTGACAGGATGCGTCGTATCTAGACCTGATATTATTTCACAGGACTTTTAACGCAAATTTTTATAATGCTGCACTACATTTACGTGAAATTTCTGTGCCATGTCATGATGATGTTGAACTAACCCTCATCAACCTGAGAAGGCTTTTTCATTAGGCATGAGCAGCAGTTTTTTACCTCAAAATCTGAGATTGAAAGATGAGGACACCTTAAGGCTTTCAGAAAAATTCAAATTTGGATATCTACAAAAAAAAAAAAAAAAATCCAGCTGCTACTGCTAGAACAATCAATAATTAACCTTTAGCATCATCTGTGAGCCTGTATTAAATTTTATAGGTATATAATAAGTATGTACAGTCACATTGGTCACAGAATGATGCAACTGATGCTTCTAACTGATAAATGCGCAGTAAACATACAGCTCTGAAAGGAAATATCCATTCGTTCCTCCGTTTTCAGTGACAACCGAGCCAAGAATTGAGTGTAACAGGGGCCAAAATTTGACAGAAAATTCCCCTGCTGTGACAATCTGACAGTGTTGATTAGGAGAGTCACTACTCATATGAGCTAAGATACACTGGCTGAGACACAAGTGAATCTCTGCTCCCTGCAGTTCTCAGAAGTGTAATCAATAACCTCAGCACATTCCCTCCCTGCCAGGTCTGAGTGAGAGAAAACACATGTTCGGTATTGTAGAAGTATCAGAGCATTCACGAATAATTGTGCCTGGCCAGGCTGCTTAAATGAATTCAGGGAACTTATTGTTTGGAGGACAGAGAGCACGAAGATTTGTCCAGCGTCAGCTCTTGTAACCTAGAACGCAGCAAAACAAAAAGAAAACACTACGACAAACTGTACCTTTCCTCAGCCAGAGCCGTTAGTTTGGGAGGAGGCAGCGTGACAAGAATCATCTTGTTTGTTTCTTCAGGGAGTTTTTTGTTTTATTTTAGCTGCGATGACGTGAAAGTGTTGTTCCTATCTGGAATTCACCTCTGGTTTTCTTTGTCCTCAGGAAACCACTGCACTCTGAAACAGATCTCACAGTTTACTGCTGTTGTAGAAATTCTTTTTTTTGTGTGTTTATCGTGAATCTATGCAGATTGTTTTAAAACTTTCCCTTTGACCAAACGTGGACCACACAGTAGTGATATACAGCAAGCTACAGGGCCACCAAAACATTAGTAAGGATGCTTCCCAAGAGGATGCTTCTTCTGACCAGATTCCCAAATGTACTGTCAGTTTGGCCAGAGCTGGATGACCATGACTTGGTCATTTGCTTTCTTTCCAAGAATGAAGTTGAGAAGATTGATACCACTCTCATGACATGATGCCCGTCTTTCGTTCGCTAAGTTATGGCACATAACTCCCTGTAAAAGCAGACACTGTTGAGGTTAGCATACAGCGACTGAATGCTAACAGAACTATGCCTCCTGATCTAGAAGCTGAGCGTTAAAACTGAGCAGTCTGACAGAAAATTAAGTATAAAAATAATTTAAGCAAAAGTCGAGTTTATTTCACTTGAGAGTCTCATCACTGGACGAGCAGACACTCTGTATTACCCTGAAACTGAAAGTGAAAATGAGTAACTGAACCTTATGTTCAGTTCAGTCAGAACAACGTCAGACTGGTGAAAAGAGCCGATATTTGATCTGTGAAAGTAGAATCTATCCAGAGATGTGTTCCAGGAATTGAGTTCAGAACCCATTTGTGACAAAGTGAAAGCTATTTTCAAAGTTTGACGCAGTCGGATGAATTTTCAGTTCAGCAGGCAGCTGTGCGTTCGGTTGAAGTCCCACTCAGTGTCTTTACATCGCTCCGCGAGCGTCTATAGGACCATCAGCTAACAAGCTCCATCTCAGCCCGGAGCCATATCCCTGTAACGTACACCAGAGAGCTGCATCATCTCCCTTCACGTGGGATCCCTTCGAGGACAGCCACAGCACAGCGCAGTTTTTTCGTCACGGACTACTGTGTGAACTTTTAATGCGATTACCGGCCACATAGGATGACATGAGTCCAGGCCACGGCGTCCGTTTTCCCAAAGCAAACATAAGAGGTTTGGATGGATGGTGGGCAAATACCCCTGCACATCCCTCCTGGCAATCACTCCAGCCTCCTCCTCTGGTCATCCTCTAATTTCCACAGGGTCATTAATCTAATATTAAAGGGCTGTGACAGTAATGAGTGCTGCAGATATGTGGTCCAAGGCTGCGAGAATAAATGGGTGCACTTACAATACCAGCAAACTCAGACCAATCTCAGCAATATTTAGCCGGACATTGAGCTGCAGTGCCTGAGCCTCAAGTCATGTTAGCGTAACACCAAACGCCGCTCAAGTGCTAGGGGGTGGGGAGGTGTGTGTAACGTGTATCCGTGTGTGTGAAAAACGCTGTTAGAAGCTCAGACTCGAACCGAGGCCAAACATTTCAGTGGGTCACATACTTGGCTTGGCTGGAAAACATTTGCTGCTTCCCAAAGTCTTTCGCTCCAGCTTCCTCGGGCAGTTTGAGCGGAGGCACCTGAGTGCCGCTTCAGCGCTCTAAACTCAGGAGTTAAATAACCAGGGGCTCACCCATCTTTACTGCAATTACAGCAGATTGCTTCATTTGTACACAAAATTAGGCCTGTTGGGCCTGCAGCAGGATTTTTTATTATTCATTTTATTATTGTGCGACTGACTCTCTCCTCGATTTTGACATTTGTCTCGATTTGTCTCCATTGTGTACTTGTCTTATCTGATAATCTGCTGGCTTTAATTGTGAACTCTTTGTGCCAACCTGATTTCTCTTATAAAACAATCAGAAAAGAACCGTGGAAAAGAACCTCATTGCTTTCCACAGTCTGATGTCTCACTGTCTTTCTTTCTTTGTTTTGCACGCTCTCTTTCAATCTCTGTGCGCCTCAGGCCAAGAATATGAGACCAATTAAAACTCGGAGCAGGGTCCTACAACCATCCGCTCTCCTGGCAGACGTCCTGGTAACACGTTGCACATTCTTTGCTCCAGAAAGCCTCGCGCTCTCCACCCCATTTCCCAAAACCACATAACACAAACGGGGACTGGTGGCTTGGGGTGCGTGCCAGGCTCAGACGCGCAACAACAAAGACAAAGGAGATCACAGTGGGAATGAGGGGCTTCCCCAGAGAGTACAGGGGAAGATGATGGTGAGTTTATGAGGTAAATCTGCTGTGAAATCTCCCCCACGTAGAAAGTGCACAGGACAATGCCGTCTGCTTAGCCCTGACGTGACAAGAATGAGGTCGATGAACCCCGGGTGCGTGACCCCTGACTAAGTCCAGGGAATAAGGTGCCGGGGGCGATAGCAGAGCTTCGTTAAAACCAGAGGTCACTCATTAAGACCGGGATCCTTCCCTCGGCTTAAATGTCTTGAAGGAGAGGGCGGCTTCAAAGCGATTATAGTCAGGCATAGTTATCCATGTCGACCAGGGTCAGAAGTTAAAGTATCCCTGGTGACTGCCGGCATGTCCCAGGATGGTGAACCCCCCCAGGCTCCCTGTGAGGCAACACTGGAAGTCCAGAGGGATTTATTTTCCTTTTCATTGGTGCCACCACTCAAATCCTGCAAACTGTATGTTACCAAGTCAAATTCTAAGAAAGAAGTGAGTTAGGTTTTCATTCTGGCTCTCACCCTGGGGTCTGAGACCCCTGAAATAAACCAGAGTCATAAAGTGAAATATAGGACATGAGAAAACGTTTTCATAAAACATAATGCTCAAATACAGCAGTAAAAGCCTTTTTACAGTGTGCGGTGACACACTGAAGATCATTACTTCATGTCAGAGTTGTTTCAGCTGCAGCAGAGGACGCTAAGTAGCATCATGATTTTTAGACTTTGCTAATGCAGCGAGTCATTTCATTTTATCCTGCTTTCATTCTGCAGACAAGTAAGTCTTAAAGACATATGGACTAAAGTGACACAATTAAACTGAAATTCTTTTAATTTGTTACCAACTAGTTTTTTGGTAACTTCCTGTAGCTGAAAAATGAGGAATGTTTCGCAGAGGTTCCTGTTAGGACCAGAGCCAGAGCTGCAATGTGGCAGAAACATGTCGCTTCCATCACAGCTGCATCTGTGTTGCACAGCTCTGTGGACATGTGCATTTTCGCTGGCGAGTTAGCACTTGCTGCTCATGAACGTCCATGACGGAGGTCCTCCTCGCTGAGGTCTCTTTCATGCCACTGTCAAAACAACTTGTTAGCTCTCAGAAACATTTTATGAATTCAACTTTTGAATATAACTCATTGGTCATGTCCTGGAAAACCTTCCCACCCTGAACCCCTGGCTTCAGAGTCTGCAGGGTTTTTTAAAATTTTTTTATTCGGCTGCTCTCGTCTGCCAGCCAACCCACACCCGCCCTGAATTCTCATTCTCTTTCCTGTCTCTGTGTGTTTTTGTCTCTTTGAGATGAAACTTTGATGCACTTATGGAACGCAGAGCTCTCCCTGTGCAGGGACTCTGAGAGGGGCCACACACCCCCAAAACACACACACTCACATCTAGACACAGATCGAACGCCCTCTACTCGGCAGCTGTGTCCCACTGTCCCACATATACACACACACACACACACTCTATGCTCGGCTTGCTGCCGGCGTCCGCCTGCCGCTACCCGTCAGGACCCCACTGTGTGTTTGCTGCTGCTGGCTTTGATTTCCTGTTTTGTGCGACAGTCCTGCAGCCGTCCTGGGCCACCACGGGTTCGGAGGGGTGAAGGTGGGGGCTGCGTGGGGAGGGGTTGGCGTTGGTGGTGCTGACAGACCCTCCTTAAGGCATTCCACATCAAATGTCATCTTCATCCTGCACGTTTTTCTTTTTCTTGCTCTTTGCTACATCAAAACAGCCCTCACCCCTGACCTCCCAAAATGTTTTCAAAAAGAGGTTTCACATTAAAATTGGCGACATGAACTGTATTCACACAGCACAGAGCACGCAGAGTAATGATGCACTGAAATGTGGAACGCTGGCCATGGATACAAAAGATCTTAGTTTGTCACTTACGGTTTTCTGGTTTGGATTTTTGGGTTCTAGATAGAAATCACATCCTTCGAAGAAGAACAAACTAATGTACGTGGCTGTGAACTGACATCTGTTTCTGTTTATGGAAAAGTGCTGGGACAAAATGTAAAGTTCATATGTTTAGAAGTTAATTTCCAAAAATCCAGAGAACAAAGTCAGATGAATGAAACTGAAATCCAAATCTGAGACTTGATCAAAATCAAACAGCCATGTATATGTTATTCATTGTTGGTGCATCACAGTAGGTCAGAATGTTGTTGTTTCATGAAAAACTGACACTCTTAGTAATACAAAGGAAAATGTGACTCAGTTTTTTTTTCTTCTAAATCAAACTGCTCACGCAATCTGTTTTTTATTTAAATGTTTTTGAATGTGCCAAACTCCAAAGGCAGAGAACACTAGTTCCCAGCTGCCTTCTGTGAGCTGGACTCTGGTAACAGTTCACACGGGGGACTGGACAGGTAGTGTCGGTTTGGGCTTTATAAATAAAACTGACGGAGAAATGACTTGCCTAAAGTCGCAGTTCATTGTATTTTTATGAATTTACACTCAAATCACAGCTGAAAAAGATCAAATCTGTGTTTTAGTAACAAACTTTTTAAACTGGGGAATTGATTCTATTTGAATTAAACTGGTCGTGTGAGACAAGGAGAGCAAAGCCAAACGGAGCATTTGAAGAATTTGGAGGATGCTGCCCTGCCCTGACAGAGGCAGACGTGCAGCTCTCTCCCCAAAGTGTGTTTCTGTGTGTTGGGTTCTGTATGGGAGGACACCCTGAGGGCAGAGGAACCTGGAACATTAAGCCCTGCCATGGCAGCTCAGTGCAGCTCTGAGCCTTGAGCTGCTCTGGCAGCTTGCCCGGGGTGGAGGTGATGGTGGCACAGGTTTGGAAAAGGCCCCTCAGCTCACTCCTCTTCACTTTTCCGGGACACACAAACCCACTCCCTGTCCGAGCCGGTGATAATGTTTTTGTCACTTTATTTTTGGAATCACGTACGACACAGAAGGGAAAGTTGGCCTTCGTGGCCTTCGTTCGACCGTGTTCATCCAGAACAGGGAGCAGCAAGAATCAAAACATTCTGGAAGACGGATGCCAATTACAAAGTCGTGTTGGGCAGCTGGGCAGTCTTGATGATGCAGAGAGAAAACGTGTCCCTGTCCCTTTGAAAACGTCCCAAAATAATCACCTTTGGACGAGACGCCAGGTTGTTCTCAGCTCTTGGGAAATGAGTTGAAAAGCAGCAAACAAACTGAATTTACATGAGAGAAAATCTTCAAGAGGAAGCTAATTCAGTGCTGCATCTATGAGCTTCACGGGCAGCACAAACCTGTGAGAGACCTGTTTGATTACTGAATCAGCAGAGATGACGAGAAAGAAGCCTCCACCGGCCAAGTCTCTTTTTAAAGCTTCTGTGAATTTCTGTCAACTTTTTCATCAACCTCACCTCAGCCACTGTCAAAGAGTCATCACTTATTTTGAAGAGGAGAAGCAGATCTGAGGACACTGGTGACTGAAATGTATTACTTCACCTCAGCTAAGTGGCCTTCATGTCTCAGCCTCACTCAAGGTGTTGTCCACTAAGTCCAGACCCAGGATTTGCTTTTTTTAAATCATTTGTAAGGACAGTCAATGACGGCAACCCATCGCAGTTCCTAATTTACTTGAGGCAAACCTCAGGTGCTCCTTTTGACTGCTTTTTCAAACTTGGGCCAGTTTTTCAAGATCTAAATCCAGTATGTTTGCTGAAGTGTGAAAGATCGCAAACAGGGTCTGTGAGCCTCATCACAGCCTCACAGAGCCTGCATGAAACGTGAAAGCCAACCGTTCCACACGGTGGCAGCCAGGAAGCGGATGTGGTGTACTCCAAGTTTTGAGTGAAGAAAATATTACAACACAAAAAATTAAAATGTCCAGTGTTCTTTATGTTTTCAGAACCTGGACAATGTAGGAATGACTCTAATGCTAACGACCCCGAAACAACTGAAGAAACAAACCTTGTATCTGGTGCAAAAACACCCGATGATGGACCCAAGACCATTCTTCTGGACCGCACCCAGGTGTGACAGCAGCTTTCACACATAAACAATTGCACCAAAACCTCAGGACGACCAGCCTCAGGTTCACTCAGCCCAAGTGTGAAAACGCCCTTAGAGAGCCATCACTCCCACATTTCATACAGTCACTGAACATCAGCTGGAAGCTTAAACATGTTGTGATGTCTGTACCTCTCTCAGCCAGGCCTCGATGCGAGTCATGGCGACATCCCTCTGCTTTTCCACGGCAGCGTCCTCGTCCTTTAAGGCCAGCAGCTCAGCCTCCTGCACTTCCCTCCTCGTTCGCTCCATCTCCTGCCTCAGCTCCTCCTGCCACCTTGCTCCTCGCTCTGCTCCTCTGTGAGCACCGTCAGCTTCCTCTCGCTCTCCTCCAGCTCCTTGGCCAGCTTGATGGACGGAGGACAGAGGTAAGTGTGTCTCCATAAACCCGATAAAACTACAACCACAAGTTAAGAAGTGGAACAGACATGAAATGAAAACTTTCTTCATCTGACAAGTGTTTGATGATCTAACACTTGTTTTTATTTTGAGTTAGTCTTTATTTTCCCTCCCTGATGTTTCTGCAGACTGAGCTCTGCAGGGCGCCCAGCTACAGACAAGAACATTTACTGCAACACAATATAAGCATTTATTGTGTACTCACTGTTTATACACTATAGTGTGTGAGCAGAGACACACTCGAAAAACAATAAACCTTCACAAATGTCAGGTGTAAAAATCCTGAAAGTCACTTTCAGGTCAGTTTCAGGCTCAGAGGAATCCTCTTGTAGTAATCTCAGTGCGTTTTAACTATACATATACAACTCTAACACACATATACATGCACTTACACTTTATCAGGTGAGATTTGGTTTTAGAGTTAAAGTAAGGGGCGAGAATCTGCATAGTGTCAAGAAGGGTCCTCACAGTGTATGTAAGACAAGAATGTGTGTGTGTGTGTGTGTGTGCTTTTGATGTCTGTGACGTCACAAATTTCGGTTGCCAAGGCGATCCAGGTACAGACACATGTCTGTGCCTTTGATGACATCACGTGTCTATATGTGATGTCATAGACATCATGTGGAACCCTATATATATGTATAACCAACACCAGGTCTCTCACAGACTTTACTGAAGACCCAAAACGAGAAAGCGTCCTAGATAATTCATAAATCTCAGTTGCAATGCTAAAACTCCAAGCAAGCTCTGGATCAGAAGAGGATCCACAAACACTCATGGAGAGGGGAGGCACATCTGAGATCCCGCTGGGCACACCTCAAACAACCGAGTGTGCCGAGGAAGAAGAATCAGAAGTGGAGATCATAGTGGACTCACCTCAAACAACAGAGTGTGCCAATATTCCTGCAAATGACAATGAGTCAGAAAGAGACAACCTCAGGGTGTTTGTTGCCATGCTGACGGTAAATGTGCTGATGAAGTGTAAGGCTCTGAAGAACCAACGTGAAGAACAGTGGGCCTCTCACGCCAATCGTCTGGTGGACCAGACAATGGAGGACCTCACCATCAGAAAAGGCTTCTGCCCCGATCACAAGAGCCTCAAGAAAGTCTCCAAGGCTGTTTTGCAAGAATTGCACAAAAAATTTGGTGGTAGGCGCACGCTGGAGTCCCTCATACTCTCACAGGACCCAGATGTGGACAGAGAGATGATCAAAATTATGCAAGCCCAGATCATAAAGTGCTCAGACCTACTCGCTTTCAAAGCTGATGCCAAGCTTACTGTGGAAGATGTGATAAGACTCATATATTTTGTTATTGGTGTTGTGCTTCTGTTTCTGATCATCAAGTACTATCCAGGCTGACACCCCCCCCCAACATGTCCTCTAACACCGTTTCAATTTTTGAAGGGGTTTTGCTTTCTCGCTGTAAAAAAAAAACAGTAGATCAGTGGTAACACTGCACCCCTCAGTGTCGGTGTGGGTTTTCTCCGGGTGCTCCGGTTCCCACCCACATTCCCAATTTGAACAATTTGAAATTTTCGCCACCACCCAACCCCAAAAATCCCCACAGTAGATCAGTGGTTGCACTGCACCCCTCGGTGTCGGTGTGGGTTTTCTCCGGGTGCTCCGGTTCCCACCCACATTCCCAATTTGAACAATTTGAAATTTTCGCCACCGCCCAACCCCAAAAATCCCCACAGTAGATCAGTGGTTGTTGGTTTTCTCCGGGTGCTCCGGTTCCCACCCACATTCCCAATTGAGCCAATAAAAATTATTAACCATATTTTTAATGTCTGAAGTACTATTTCTTGAATTAGAGTAATAAGGCAGACAGTGTGGATTAGCTGACCTCTACACAAACTCAAGCAGGTTGTAAATGCGTACACAGGTCATAAACTGTACAGTCTCATTTGGACCCAAAAGTGAAACCAGAAAAATGAGAAAGTAAATAAATGTGCAATAATAATAATAAAATAAACTTTACTATTAATAAACTTTATTCATTGAGTACTTTAAGTTCACAAAGGAAACACAAAGGTGAAGACATAAAAACATATAGAAATTGAAAAGTGACAAATATTTAATTTTGTACTTTTTATGCAGTCAAGAAGCAATGAAAATTTTTAAGAATAAATGAATGAAAAAAGGAAAACAGAAAACTTGAAAACCATTTTATAACAATGAGAGGTTTTTAGTTTTAGTTTTAACATTTTTTTTTTGTGAAAGGAAAAAAGCCCCAATATCACAGCACTCACAAAACTGAATCAGAAAAACATTATTTTCTAAATAAATAAAAATAAAACAACAACAAAACTGAAATCTAAATCAGTTTGTTTCAGGATTTTTTTTTATTGAAAGAAGAAAAATCTTGCAGGTTCACTGCACTGGGATCAAGAAAGATCAGACTTCTTTACTTAAAACAATAAAATAGGTTGAGGTGATGATTCTATACCTGAGAAATGTTTGTTTTAAGGAAAGAAGAGTCCAAGGCTTCAGTTAGAGAAAAACTCAGACTCAGTGACCAACACTAACCCACCACCACAGTCAGTTACTGCATGAAGGCGACAGACTCAAAGCTCTGATCGCTCATTCTTACTCAGTCTGTTACCTCGTCCTACTGAATGAAACAACAGTCAAAGAAGCCCAGCGCTCCCATTAAGGCTGACTGGGATGTACACAGGGAGAGAGGATGTGAGAGAGTGTGTGTGTGTTTGTCTTGGGGAGGAATCTTTAAAAAGCAGTAGGTTGTTGGTTGGAGTGTTTATAGGCTGATCTCCGTCTGAGTGTATGTATGTGTGTATGAGTGTATGAGGCTTTTGGTGTAAAAACAACAGTTTGCTGATGTTTCCTTGACCAAATGATTTACCACTCAATCAAGAAAATGATCAGTAAATGACTAAATCAAGCTGAGTTAGTTTTAATTAGATGCTTCTACCTTCCACGGTCATGTTCGTTAACTCCAGCTCCAGCTCCTCCAGCTCAGAGACCAGCTCCACCTCCACCTCCTCCGGTGTTAGATGCTGGACTTCGCGCTCCTCTCCTCCGAAATCATACTCCCAGTCTCCCCGCTAACATCCATGCTAACAAGATGCTTCTACCTTCCACGGTCATGTTCGTTAACTCCAGCTCCAGCTCCTCCAGCTCAGAGACCAGCTCCACCTCCACCTCCTCCGGTGTTAGATGCTGGACTTCGCGCTCCTCTCCTCCGAAATCATACTCCCAGTCTCCCCGCTAACATCCATGCTAACAACAAAAACGAAACTTAAAGTTAAATCGCGCTCGGTCACGTTTTCTGAGCCGCTCGGGGCGGGTTAGCCAAACAGCTAGTTAGCATCGACAGATGTCACTGTCTCAGCAACAAAACGACATTTAAAATAAAAACGGAACTTCATTAGCTGCCGTTACAGTCCAGATCACAGCTGCCGCCAGCGGTAAGCTAACTACACGGAAACAACGGTGTGTCGTTGAATATGATCCGACTGAAACGCTTGATCCACCCAGGTTCCACAATGAGATCGTCCATTTTCAAGTTTTTCAATAAACTTTATTGAATCTGCATCGAGCGCATCAGGCAAGAGTTAGCATTCATTTGTATTTGCTGATTGTCTATGACATATCATTCCAGACAGTGGAGGCATTTATGGAAACTTTGTGTTTTTTCATGTGATTTTAAACTGTTAAAGGACTCAGGATGAAGTATTTCTTATCTGTGCCCAGGTGAGTAATGAAACTGTCTCTGAAACACATCAGGCAGGGAGAAAAATTAGTATAGTAATATACTATAGCTCTGCCTTTGGTGTCAATAAAACCTGCACTGTTCGCTGCAGCACTAACACAAATACACACGCTTTCTCTGTGCATGTGAAGTTTCTGCAGACTGAGCTCTGCAGGGCGCCCAGCTACAGACAAGAACATTTACTGCAACACAATATAAGCATTTATTGTGTACTGACTGTTTATACACTATAGTGTGTGAGCAGAGACACACTCAGAAAACATTAAACCAAAACAAGCTTCACAAATGTGTGTGTGTGATCAAGTGTATGTGCCTTTGATGTCTGTGATGTCACATATTTCGGTTGCCAAGGCGATCCAGGTACAGACACGTGTGACATGACGTGTCTGTGCCTTTGATGTCTGTGACATCACGTGTCAGTACCATCATATGTGATGTCACAGACATCACGTGTATATATGTAGAACCAACACCAGGTCTCTCACAGACTTTACTGAAGACCCAAAACGAGAAAGCGTCCTAGATAATTCATAAATCTCAGTTGCAATGCTAAAACTCCAAGCAAGCTCTGGATCAGAAGAGGATCCACAAACACTCATGGAGAGGGGAGACACATCTGAGATCCCGCTGGGCACACCTCAAACAACCGAGTGTGCCGAGGAAGAAGAATCAGAAGTGGAGATCATAGTGGACTCACCCCAAATAACAGAGTGTGCCGAGGAAGAAGAATCAAAAGAGGAGATCATAGTGGACTCACCTCAAACAACAGAGCGTGCCAATATTCCTGCCAATGACAATGAGTCAGAAAGAGACAACCTCAGGGTGTTTGTTGCCATGCTGACGTTAAATGTGCTGATGAAGTGTAAGGCTCTGGAGAAGCAACGTGAAGAACAGTGGGCCTCTCACGCCAATCGTCTGGTGGACCAGACAATGGAGGACCTCACTATCAGAAAAGGCTTCTGCCCCGATCACAAGAGCCTCAAGAAAGTCTCCAAGGCTGTTTTGCAAGAATTGCACAAAAAATTCGGTGGTAGGCGCACGCTGGAGTCCCTCATACTCTCACAGGACCCAGATGTGGACAAAGAGATGATCAAAATTATGCAAGCCCAGATCATAAAGTGCTCAGACCTACTCGCTTTCAAAGCTGATGCCAAGCTTACTGTCGGAGATGTGATAAGACTCATATATTTTGTTATTGGTGTTGTGCCTCTGTTTCTGATCATCAAGTAGTATCCAGGCTGACACCCCCCCCAACATGTCCTCTAACACCGTTTCAATTTTTGAAGGGGTTTTGCTTTCTCGCTGTAAAAAAAAAAACAGTAGATCAGTGGTAACACTGCACCCCTCAGTGTCGGTGTGGGTTTTCTCCGGGTGCTCCGGTTCCCACCCACATTCCCAATTTGAACAATTTGAAATTTTCGCCACCACCCAACCCCAAAAATCCCCACAGTAGATCAGTGGTTGCACTGCACCCCTCGGTGTCGGTGTGGGTTTTCTCCGGGTGCTCCGGTTCCCACCCACATTCCCAATTTGGACAATTTGAAATTTTCGCCACCACCCAACCCCAAAAATCCCCACAGTAGATCAGTGGTTGTTGGTTTTCTCCGGGTGCTCCGGTTCCCACCCACATTCCCAATTGAGCCAATAAAAATTATTAACCATATTTTTAATGTCTGAAGTACTATTTCTTGAATTAGAGTAATAAGGCAGACAGTGTGGATTAGCTGACCTCTACACAAACTCAAGCAGGTTGTAAATGCGTACACAGGTCATAAACTGTACAGTCTCATTTGGACCCAAAAGTGAAACCAGAAAAATGAGAAAGTAAATAAATGTGCAATAATAATAATAATAAACGTTACTATTAATAAACTTTATTCATATAGTACTTTAAGTTCACAAAGGAAACACAAAGGTGAATACATAAAAACATATAGAAATTGAAAAGTGACAAATATTTAATTTAGTACTTTTTATGCAGTCAAGAAGCAATGAAAATTTTTAAGAATAAATGAATGAAAAAAGGAAAACAAAAAACCATTTTATAACAATGAGAGGTTTTCAGTTTTAGTTTTAACATTTTTTTTTTTGTGAAAGGAAAAAAGCCCCAATATCACAGCACTCACAAAACTGAATCAGAAAAACATTATTTTCTAAATAAATAAAAATAAAACAACAACAAAACTGAAATCTAAATCAGTTTGTTTCAGGATTTTTTTTATTGAAAGAAGAAAAATCTTGCAGGTTCACTGCACTGGGATCAAGAAAGATCAGACTTCTTTACTTAAAACAATAAAATAGGTTGAGGTGATGATTCTATACCTGAGAAATGTTTGTTTTAAGGAAAGAAGAGTCCAAGGCTTCAGTTAGAGAAAAACTCAGACTCAGTGACCAACACTAACCCACCACCACAGTCAGTTACTGCATGAAGGCGACAGACTCAAAGCTCTGATCGCTCATTCTCACTCAGTCTGTTACCTCGTCCTACTGAATGAAACAACAGTCAAATAAGCCCAGCGCTCCCATTAAGGCTGACTGGGATGTACACAGGGAGAGAGGATGTGAGAGAGTGTGTGTGTGTTTGTCTTGGGGAGGAATCTTTAAAAAGCAGTAGGTTGTTGGTTGTTTATAGGCTGATATCTCCGTCTGAGTGTATGTATGTGTGTATGAGTGTATGAGGCTTTTGGTGTAAAAACAACAGTTTGCTGATGTTTCCTTGACCAAATGATTTACCACTCAATCAAGAAAATGATCAGTAAATGACTAAATCAAGCTGAGTTAGTTTTAATTAGATGCTTCTACCTTCCACGGTCATGTTCGTTAACTCCAGCTCCAGCTCCTCCAGCTCAGAGACCAGCTCCACCTCCACCTCCTCCGGTGTTAGATGCTGGACTTCGCGCTCCTCTCCTCCGAAATCATACTCCCAGTCTCCCCGCTAACATCCATGCTAACAAGATGCTTCTACCTTCCACGGTCATGTTCGTTAACTCCAGCTCCAGCTCCTCCAGCTCAGAGACCAGCTCCACCTCCACCTCCTCCGGTGTTAGATGCTGGACTTCGCGCTCCTCTCCTCCGAAATCATACTCCCAGTCTCCCCGCTAACATCCATGCTAACAACAAAAACGAAACTTAAAGTTAAATCGCGCTCGGTCACGTTTTCTGAGCCGCTCGGGGCGGGTTAGCCAAACAGCTAGTTAGCATCGACAGATGTCACTGTCTCAGCAACAAAACGACATTTAAAATAAAAACGGAACTTCATTAGCTGCCGTTACAGTCCAGATCACAGCTGCCGCCAGCGGTAAGCTAACTACACGGAAACAACGGTGTGTCGTTGAATATGATCCGACTGAAACGCTTGATCCACCCAGGTTCCACAATGAGATCGTCCATTTTCAAGTTTTTCAATAAACTTTATTGAATCTGCATCGAGCGCATCAGGCAAGAGTTAGCATTCATTTGTATTTGTTGATTGTCTATGACATATCATTCCAGACAGTGGAGGCATTTATGGAAACTTTGTGTTTTTTCATGTGATTTTAAACTGTTAAAGGACTCAGGATGAAGTATTTCTTATCTGTGCCCAGGTGAGTAATGAAACTGTCTCTGAAACACATCAGGCAGGGAGAAAAATTAGTATAGTAATATACTATAGCTCTGCCTTTGGTGTCAATAAAACCTGCACTGTTCGCTGCAGCACTAACACAAATACACACGCTTTCTCTGTGCATGTGAAGTTTCTGCAGACTGAGCTCTGCAGGGCGCCCAGCTACAGACAAGAACATTTACTGCAACACAATATAAGCATTTATTGTGTACTGACTGTTTATACACTATAGTGTGTGAGCAGAGACACACTCAGAAAACATTAAACCAAAACAAGCTTCACAAATGTGTGTGTGTGATCAAGTGTATGTGCCTTTGATGTCTGTGATGTCACATATTTCGGTTGCCAAGGCGATCCAGGTACAGACACGTGTGACATGACGTGTCTGTGCCTTTGATGTCTGTGACATCACGTGTCAGTACCATCATATGTGATGTCACAGACATCACGTGTATATATGTAGAACCAACACCAGGTCTCTCACAGACTTTACTGAAGACCCAAAACGAGAAAGCGTCCTAGATAATTCATAAATCTCAGTTGCAATGCTAAAACTCCAAGCAAGCTCTGGATCAGAAGAGGATCCACAAACACTCATGGAGAGGGGAGGCACATCTGAGATCCCGCTGGGCACACCTCAAACAACCGAGTGTGCCGAGGCAGGGGAATCAGAAGAGGAGATCATAGTGGACTCACCCCAAATAACAGAGTGTGCCGAGGAAGAAGAATCAAAAGAGGAGATCATAGTGGACTCACCTCAAACAACAGAGTGTGCCAATATTCCTGCCAATGACAATGAGTCAGTAATGAAGACAGAAAGAGACAATCTCAGGGTGTTTGTTGCCATGCTGACGTTAAAAGTGCTGATGAAGTGTAAGGCTCTGAAGAAGCAACGTGAAGAACAGTGGGTCTCTCACGCCAATTGTCTGGTGGACCAGACAATGGAGGGACTCACTATCAGAAAAGGCTTCTGCCCCGATCACAAGAGCCTCAAGAAAGTCTCCAAGGCTGTTTTGCAAGAATTGGACAAAAAATTCGGTGGTAGGCGCACGCTGGAGTCCCTCATACTCTCACAGGACCCAGCTGTGGGCAAAGAGATGATCAAAATTATGCAAGCCCAGATCATAAAGTGCTCAGACCTACTCGCTTTCAAAGCTGATGCCAAGCTTACACAGAAAGAAAAAATTAGATTTGCGTTATTTGTTATCGGTTTTGCACTTCTCTTTATAATCAGCATTATTTTGACACAAATAATCACCCCCCCCCCCTAAAATGTTAACACAGTTTCAGTTTTTTAAGGGGTTTTGCTTTCTCACTGTAAAACAAAAAAAGTCTGCACAGTGGATCAGTGATAACACCCTCAGTGTTGGTGTGGGTTTTCTCCGGGTGCTCCGGTTCCCACCCACATTCCCAATTTGGACAATTTGAAATTTTCGCCACCACCCAACCCCAAAAATCCCCACAGTAGATCAGTGGTTGCACTGCACCCCTCGGTGTCGGTGTGGGTTTTCTCCGGGTGCTCCGGTTCCCACCCACATTCCCAATTTGGACAATTTGAAATTTTCGCCACCACCCAACCCCAAAAATCCCCACAGTAGATCAGTGGTTGCTGGTTTTCTCCGGGTGCTCCGGTTCCCACCCACATTCCCAATTGAGCCAATAAAAATTATTAACCATATTTTTAATGTCTGAAGTACTATTTCTTGAATTAGAGTAATAAGGCAGACAGTGTGGATTAGCTGACCTCTACACAAACTCAAGCAGGTTGTAAATGCGTACACAGGTCATAAACTGTACAGTCTCATTTGGACCCAAAAGTGAAACCAGAAAAATGAGAAAGTAAATAAATGTGCAATAATAATAATAATAAACGTTACTATTAATAAACTTTATTCATACAGTACTTTAAGTTCACAAAGGAAGCACAAAGGTGAAGACATAAAAACATAGAAATTGAAAAGTGACAAATATTTAATTTAGTACTTTTTATGCAGTCAAGAAGCAATGAAAATTTTTAAGAATAAATGAATGAAAAAGAAAACAAAAAACCATTTTATAACAATGAGAGGTTTTCAGTTTTAGTTTTAACATTTTTTTTTTGTGAAAGGAAAAAAGCCCCAATATCACAGCACTCACAAAACTGAATCAGAAAAACATTATTTTCTAAATAAATAAAAATAAAACAACAACAAAACTGAAATCTAAATCAGTTTGTTTCAGGATTTTTTTTTATTGAAAGAAGAAAAATCTTGCAGGTTCACTGCACTGGGATCAAGAAAGATCAGACTTCTTTACTTAAAACAATAAAATAGGTTGAGGTGATGATTCTATACCTGAGAAATGTTTGTTTTAAGGAAAGAAGAGTCCAAGGCTTCAGTTAGAGAAAAACTCAGACTCAGTGACCAACACTAACCCACCACCACAGTCAGTTACTGCATGAAGGCGACAGACTCAAAGCTCTGATCGCTCATTCTTACTCAGTCTGTTACCTCGTCCTACTGAATGAAACAACAGTCAAAGAAGCCCAGCGCTCCCATTAAGGCTGACTGGGATGTACACAGGGAGAGAGGATGTGAGAGAGTGTGTGTGTGTTTGTCTTGGGGAGGAATCTTTAAAAAGCAGTAGGTTGTTGGTTGGAGTGTTTATAGGCTGATATCTCCGTCTGAGTGTATGTATGTGTGTATGAGTGTATGAGGCTTTTGGTGTAAAAACAACAGTTTGCTGATGTTTCCTTGACCAAATGATTTACCACTCAATCAAGAAAATGATCAGTAAATGACTAAATCAAGCTGAGTTAGTTTTAATTAGATGCTTCTACCTTCCACGGTCATGTTCGTTAACTCCAGCTCCAGCTCCTCCAGCTCAGAGACCAGCTCCACCTCCACCTCCTCCTCCTCCTCCTCCGGTGTTAGATGCTGGACTTCGCGCTCCTCTCTTCCGAAATCATACTCCCAGTCTCCCCGCTAACATCCATGCTAACAACAAAAACGAAACAAAGTTAAATCGCGCTCGGTCACGTTTTCTGAGCCGCTCGGGGCGGGTTAGCCAAACAGCTAGTTAGCATCGACAGATGTCACTGTCTCAGCAACAAAACGACATTTAAAATAAAAACGGAACTTCATTAGCTGCCGTTACAGTCCAGATCACAGCTGCCGCCAGCGGTAAGCTAACTACACGGAAACAACGGTGTGTCGTTGAATATGATCCGACTGAAACGCTTGATCCACCCAGGTTCCACAATGAGATCGTCCATTTTCAAGTTTTTCAATAAACTTTATTGAATCTGCATCGAGCGCATCAGGCAAGAGTTAGCATTCATTTGTATTTGCTGATTGTCTATGACATATCATTCCAGACAGTGGAGGCATTTATGGAAACTTTGTGTTTATTCATGTGATTTTAAACTGTTAAAGGACTCAGGATGAAGTATTTCTTATCTGTGCCCAGGTGAGTAATGAAACTGTCTCTGAAACACATCAGGCAGGGAGAAAAATTAGTATAGTAATATACTATAGCTCTGCCTTTGGTGTCAATAAAACCTGCACTGTTCGCTGCAGCACTAACACAAATACACACGCTTTCTCTGTGCATGTGAAGTTTCTGCAGACTGAGCTCTGCAGGGCACCCAGCTACAGACAAGAACATTTACTGCAACACAATATAAGCATTTATTGTGTACTGACTGTTTATACACTATAGTGTGTGAGCAGAAACACACTCAGAAAACATTAAACCAAAACAAGCTTCACAAATGTGTGTGTGTGATCAAGTGTATGTGCCTTTGATGTCTGTGATGTCACATATTTCGGTTGCCAAGGCGATCCAGGTACAGACACGTGTGACATGACGTGTCTGTGCCTTTGATGTCTGTGACATCACGTGTCAGTACCATCATATGTGATGTCACAGACATCACGTGTATATATGTAGAACCAACACCAGGTCTCTCACAGACTTTACTGAAGACCCAAAACGAGAAAGCGTCCTAGATAATTCATAAATCTCAGTTGCAATGCTAAAACTCCAAGCAAGCTCTGGATCAGAAGAGGATCCACAAACACTCATGGAGAGGGGAGACACATCTGAGATCCCGCTGGGCACACCTCAAACAACCGAGTGTGCCGAGGCAGGGGAATCAGAAGAGGAGATCATAGTGGACTCACCCCAAATAACAGAGTGTGCCGAGGAAGAAGAATCAAAAGAGGAGATCATAGTGGACTCACCTCAAACAACAGAGTGTGCCAATATTCCTGCCAGTGACAATGAGTCAGTAATGAAGACAGAAAGAGACAATCTCAGGGTGTTTGTTGCCATGCTGACGTTAAAAGTGCTGATGAAGTGTAAGGCTCTGAAGAAGCAACGTGAAGAACAGTGGGTCTCTCACGCCAATTGTCTGGTGGACCAGACAATGGAGGGACTCACTATCAGAAAAGGCTTCTGCCCCGATCACAAGAGCCTCAAGAAAGTCTCCAAGGCTGTTTTGCAAGAATTGGACAAAAAATTCGGTGGTAGGCGCACGCTGGAGTCCCTCATACTCTCACAGGACCCAGCTGTGGACAAAGAGATGATCAAAATTATGCAAGCCCAGATCATAAAGTGCTCAGACCTACTCGCTTTCAAAGCTGATGCCAAGCTTACACAGAAAGAAAAAATTAGATTTGCGTTATTTGTTATCGGTTTTGCACTTCTCTTTATAATCAGCATTATTTTGACACAAATAATCACCCCCCCCCCCTAAAATGTTAACACAGTTTCAGTTTTTTAAGGGGTTTTGCTTTCTCACTGTAAAACAAAAAAAGTCTGCACAGTGGATCAGTGATAACACCCTCAGTGTTGGTGTGGGTTTTCTCCGGGTGCTCCGGTTCCCACCCACATTCCCAATTTGGACAATTTGAAATTTTCGCCACCACCCAACCCCAAAAATCCCCACAGTAGATCAGTGGTTGCACTGCACCCCTCGGTGTCGGTGTGGGTTTTCTCCGGGTGCTCCGGTTCCCACCCACATTCCCAATTTGGACAATTTGAAATTTTCGCCACCACCCAACCCCAAAAATCCCCACAGTAGATCAGTGGTTGCACTGCACCCCTCGGTGTCGGTGTGGGTTTTCTCCGGGTGCTCCGGTTCCCACCCACATTCCCAATTTGGACAATTTGAAATTTTCGCCACCACCCAACCCCAAAAATCCCCACAGTAGATCAGTGGTTGCTGGTTTTCTCCGGGTGCTCCGGTTCCCACCCACATTCCCAATTGAGCCAATAAAAATTATTAACCATATTTTTAATGTCTGAAGTACTATTTCTTGAATTAGAGTAATAAGGCAGACAGTGTGGATTAGCTGACCTCTACACAAACTCAAGCAGGTTGTAAATGCGTACACAGGTCATAAACTGTACAGTCTCATTTGGACCCAAAAGTGAAACCAGAAAAATGAGAAAGTAAATAAATGTGCAATAATAATAATAATAAACGTTACTATTAATAAACTTTATTCATACAGTACTTTAAGTTCACAAAGGAAGCACAAAGGTGAAGACATAAAAACATAGAAATTGAAAAGTGACAAATATTTAATTTAGTACTTTTTATGCAGTCAAGAAGCAATGAAAATTTTTAAGAATAAATGAATGAAAAAGAAAACAAAAAACCATTTTATAACAATGAGAGGTTTTCAGTTTTAGTTTTAACATTTTTTTTTTGTGAAAGGAAAAAAGCCCCAATATCACAGCACTCACAAAACTGAATCAGAAAAACATTATTTTCTAAATAAATAAAAATAAAACAACAACAAAACTGAAATCTAAATCAGTTTGTTTCAGGATTTTTTTTTATTGAAAGAAGAAAAATCTTGCAGGTTCACTACACTGGGATCAAGAAAGATCAGACTTCTTTACTTAAAACAATAAAATAGGTTGAGGTGATGATTCTATACCTGAGAAATGTTTGTTTTAAGGAAAGAAGAGTCCAAGGCTTCAGTTAGAGAAAAACTCAGACTCAGTGACCAACACTAACCCACCACCACAGTCAGTTACTGCATGAAGGCGACAGACTCAAAGCTCTGATCGCTCATTCTCACTCAGTCTGTTACCTCATCCTACTGAATGAAACAACAGTCAAATAAGCCCAGCGCTCCCATTAAGGCTGACTGGGATGTACACAGGGAGAGAGGATGTGAGAGAGTGTGTGTGTGTTTGTCTTGGGGAGGAATCTTTAGGCAGTAGGTTGTTGGTTGGAGTGTTTATAGGCTGATATCTCCGTCTGAGTGTATGTATGTGTGACTTCACGGAGTGTGTGTGTGTGTACAATGAAGTGTTTTTATTGTGCAGTCGAGCAGCCGGAGCTTTAATTTATCTCATCAGGTCTTTATTTCATCATATAAAATAACATGTTTCTGTAAGTCAAACTTCAAACCCTCAGCAGTGGCTCAGCCAGCGCCATGCAGCATGTCACCGTGCTAACGGTAGAGAAGAGACCACACTGCTGCATGTGTGTATTTGATCCGTTTAGGTTCTCACATGCTAACCAGAGCTAAAGAATAAAGTCATTTAGCTTTCCAGCTAATGTCTTATATCTTGTGTTGCCCCTTGGTTTCCTGAACGAGTTGCCAAACAAACGTCCACCAGGGGGGAAAATGCGCAGCTAACATCAGTTTGCATGCTATATGGCTAATTAGCTAGTTCGATGCAGCACACCGAACAGCTTGAAAGCCTTTCCTTACTCGCTGTACAAAGTGTGTGTTCATGAGCTGTTTTGTGAAAGTCGGTACTGTACTGCTCAGCTTTTGGGTCGCATCAGGTGCTACTAGTATCGCTGACAGGACAGAGGGTGGGTCATTTTTTGTAATTTGACAAAAACACTAATTTTCCACCCTTGCATGTCTCCTCCAGTGGCGTAGTGGTCGATGGAGAAGTGGGTATACTTTCACCTTTTTTTTTAAAAAAGTAGTCTAGAAAAAAAAAAACGTTTTAGAAACAGTGACATGTAAGACTTAAGTTTACCCAAAAATCCGTCATTTCTACTTGCACACTATTATAAAATGATCATGACTTGATTAGGAGCAGTTTGTAGTTACAACTGGTCACACAGCCTGGATGAATGTAAAATGTATTTATCATGAGGCAAACATGGTGTTTCAGTTATTTTTTTGAACATTTATTTAAATAAAATACTTCAAATCTGAAGTTGACAATGCATCCTCGTTCATATTTCATCTTAAATAAAACACACAAATCATTCTCTTCCAAACATCAAAACCAATCAGATAAACTTTAAAAGTGCACTGTCAGAAAACTGAAATAAATGATTTGGTTTTCAATAGGTGAACACTATTTTAGCAATGTCTCCCTTTCTTTTCATTGTTATCTATCCCTATACAAAATTAGACAGCCTGATTAGACCTCAATATTGCCGAATCTTAAACTATTTGTCCCAATTCCTGTTTTTAACTTACTTAAAAATCAACTACCAGACTAGCTACTTTAAAATTAAACTAGATCATGTAGGTTAGTTAGGGCTAAGTAACTTGGCTAACGTTATAATTTAGACCTTTACAATAACAAAGTTTCATCTAACATTACAGTCTGGTATGAAATTCTTGCAAACTGGGTTGATTAAACACTTACTGAAAACCAACAATGACGCGGTTTCCCCTCCCCTAGCTTCAGACTAACGTTAGGATAACGTTAGCCTTTCATAACGTTAGCCGACTCGCACAGTTTAACTATTGGCGACAAAGTCTCTTCTCCTCTAAATGTGCAGTCATTTCTATACAACGGCTCAAACAGTAAAGACTGTTATTGTTTCCTATTCAAATACTTTTGTTTTAATATCCCATTATCAGACTATTATCATTTGCCTAATCTACTTATTTCTTCAGATGCGGTGGAAATGCAAACAAGAATGTGAAGGAGGATCTTCTTGTGCTCGGTTTAGTTTCTGTGGTTCTGGGGAACCTGGAAATATTGGGTGGCCGTTGTGGCTTGCTGGCCCTGCTGGCTCAAACACATAAACAGACCGGCAACGCTGAGACGAGGAGGCCAAAGGAGCATTTTATATAAGTAATAAAAATAAATGATAACCTTGAAAATCCCTCTGATGCGATTTTTGAATGTGAACAGGGACAATCGGAGACATTTTGAAGCACCCGAGGGACGTTCTGAAGCATCTCTGTTTTTGTGCCACCTGAGTATGAGCATTTAAGTGACAAAGTACGGGCATTGTTCACACTTAGAGGACAGAAACGTTACTTGCCTTCTTTTCTCTTTGTCTCTCTGCCTCCCTCTTTCATCCCTTCTTCTGTATTTTCCTCTTTCTTTCTCTCTCTGTCTCTTTCCCTTTGTAGTTAGAGCACCAGAAGCTGTGGAGAGAAGAGTCCAAGCCAGCCAACAAAGCTATTGAAGCATTACTCCCCCCTCCTCCCTCCCTCAACTCTCTCCATCTCTCTCTCTCTCTGTCTTTCTCTCCCTCTCTCCCTCTGTTCAGGCCTTGCTGTGTTTTTGGCAGTTACTACTGACCATCATGAACGTCATTGCCAATTTTTGTGAAAACTGGCACATATGGCAGCTGAAGTGCCATATGCCATACAGAATATTTTTTGGCCGTTTCCCCCATTTGTATAATCGCTGGATCCGGTATAAAAGTGGCTCATTATTAATTCATTCCTTCCCAGTTTTTTTTTTCCTTTTCAGTTCCCCTCTGTGTTTTTTTCCCTCATTTTCCTTCATTTTTTTCCAGGTCCATTTGATGTCTATGAGGACAGGAATGACAAGTTAATTTAACGTGCTGTACGGGGATTAAAGCGTTTGGTTAATTCAAAGCTAAATGTGGGGATTATTGCCAGCGTGGAAGTCCATCTTCATGCATTAATCTTGTTTGTATTCTGCATTACTAAAGCACAAATTAGGTTTTAAATGCTTTACATCAGAACTAAATTGGTTTATTTTAACAACAAACCTGACTCTTGTGACATTTGATGGTTGGAAAGAAAGTAATTATATGTTTTTTCTTGACGTAATTTACTTTGTGGGCAGAGTGAACATGCAGTGTGTTCATCACAGAATGGGGCTACTGTTCTTCTATATTTTTCCTATTTTCTAATGAAAGGACCAAAACCAAAAATGTGTTCGTCTATTTCCTAATGCTGTGGCACTCAGCCCTAAGCCCACTGGTTTCCTAACTTTGACTTTTTATTAACTTTAAAATGCTCCTTTGCCAAAATCTTGCATTTTATTTTGTGTGTGTATTTTTGTTGTTGTTGTTTTCCACCTGTCAATCAAACAACATGGGCAGTACTTAAACAGGATGTCTTTTTTCTTTCTTTCCAAACTTTTCTTTGTGAACACTGGAATTTCTGTTTGTCTGGTTGTTGCTTAATCACCCAGTTCCTCTTGTTCCACATGAGCCAAAAAAAAGAAGAAGAAAGAAAACATGCGCGTACACACACACGCATGCACGCACACACACAGACATCACTTCCTGTGTGACAGAGGAGGACTTAAACAGCACATTTAAGAACTATCCTGAACTGGCTGAAGGTTGAGTCACTGTTGTGTTATATCATTGTGAGTGAGCGGCAGGATTAGCAGCATTTCTTTATATAAACGTGTGATTAAACGAGCCAAAACCCTCTCGGACACAGAGAGGTCTTCAGCCTGTTCTTCCGCCCCTGTCTCACAACAGCTTTCACATTCCTCTTCTACTATCACAGGAATTGTCTCTTCTTGTGTGTGTGTGTCTCTGTCTTTCTTTCACACACACACACACACACACACACACACACACACACACACACACAAACGTCCCACACCTCCTCTTTGTTTTTCCCTCAGAGCCACTGCCTGTCTCTTCCCTCTCCTCTTCTGCCCTCCATTGGAAAGAGACTGGAAGGTCTGCACAGCCTCCCACACTGACAGTCCTGTCCCTGTGTTACTGATCGTCCATCAGCACGTCACTTAGGGATCTGGATCGACTTCGCTGCATCTGGACTGTGTTTACAACAACTCAGCTCAGAGCCAGGGTCTTCTTGTTGACTCATCTGAACAACGATGATGTCACTAATAGATAATCAGGATAAAGCGGACTGATTTCTGCTTTTATAGACAGTTTTCAGAAAATCGCTGACTTTGGTGTAGCAGAAATATTGATATTATCATATTATGATATTACAATATTTTTTTAGTCTTTATGCCGTCACTGACGGGTGTACTGTCACGCAGTGGAGCAGATTTTGATTTATCTTAAGGAATTTAGTAATGTGCAAAAGACACACAAAAAGTTATGCTCTTATTTCCAACATGGCCTGTCACTTCATTCTCACTGGGCCTGGGATTAGTCACGCTACGTATGGACCTTTGTCATCACTGACTGCAAGTGTTCATGAGAATGCCCAGTGATGATAAACACTGTTGCTGAGCTACACTGAAGTTCATCAGAGTTTGTGTGTCATCAAGACGCAGTCCACACCATCTCCACACCTGTAGAGGGCAAATGTAAACTATTTACAAACCTAACTGTAACACTGATAACACATTTATGTCTGAGTGGTGGGAGCAGCATTCCTATATCTTCTGAAGACAATATCCTAAATATCAGTGTCAGAAACATGCATCCACAGTGGGAGCTGCCTGGTACAACCACAGACTTTTAAGTAATCGACTGGGGTTAAACGCTTTGCTAAAAGGCACCTCAGCAGCAGTGGTTCAGGTGGAAAAAGGTGGGTGATATAATGTAAAGCTTAAATGTGAGGTACTTAAGCAGTTTTATGAAGGAACAAATCTTTCTTTTATTTTATTTATGTGTGTGTGGGTGCATGTGTCTGTGTGCGTGGCTGTGCTGGACCATTAAAAAAACATATTCAGCTCTGTGTATCAAAGTGGAGGGAGATTTATTAAACAGCTTTGTTGGAAACAATGACTGTCAACATGTCCACAGCTGAGGACTCTGACGTCTGGGTGAATAACTGCATTTTTCCTGTGATGTGTTTACCCATCGAAGATCAATGCATTCGTCTCCCGAGCTGAAGCACAAAACATGCCTAATATTTGATGAGAAGTGGTGACAGGAAGACAATACGTCCGGGATGCAGCTCTGCCAGTGTCTGTCTGCTGAAATCCATTTGCAAAAGCTTCTGTTGTGATTCCCTTGATACGCTGAATGAAAGGGAGGGGAATTAACTTATCATTACTAGAGAAGTCTGCATTGCAAGGAGAAGATTATAGATAAAGTTTAGTTCAGAAGTTGCTCAGGTTTTTTTTTTTTTTTTTTTTTTGTGAGGAAATATTTAAGACCGCCGGTTGATCCATGATAAAAATATGATTCTGTCAGAAACTCTATCTATAATTGACGGTGTGGGGCATTTATGAGCACAAGCTCGTTCCCACGAGATGGTCCATGATGACGGTGAATTAATCACGGTGTGAATATCAACCTGCTTTCCTCACACAGTATTTATTCAACAGGTAATTTGTCCAGGTAGGAGCTTCAGTTGTATAGCTGGCACAGTAAAAGGCAAACAACTGTCCATAATGTCACTGTTCATTTATTTTAAAGTTAGGTGCTAATTGTCCTGGTTGGACATCTTCTGTCCGTTGCTCCTGCTGGTTTCATTTTCAGTTGACATGGAAACACCTGTGTCAGTTGCTAAAAGTTGTTAATATATTTTTGTCACATTAATTGGTGAAATGGGACAATTATAGAGTTGTTAATGCTCTAATTTGACTTTCAACACCTCGTGATCTCGTCCACAGTACACCGTTTTTGTGGCCATTGTTTTGTCGTTAGTTTTTGGCTCTGACACAGGAAGACAACATCCACATTATTAATCCCTCTTACAAAGCTCTGACTGACCTGGTTATTTTTGCGGCTGGGGAAACAGCCTTCAGTGAGAACGCCAGACCTACTTGAATTGCTGAAGAAATCTGAGCGACTCAGAGGACTGGGACAAGGCTGCATGGTTGTAGGTATCCACCTCAACTGCCAGATTAGAAAGTCAGTATTGGATGATTTACTAAACCTACCAATCTTGTGCAATTTCAATGCATGGCAACTATGGTAGAGTTAAAACTACAGAAAAGTCATGGTCATAGCAAATAAACCATTATACAGTTGAGGTATAGTTAGGGTCAAGTATCGGAAACACTTGGTTAAGTTTAGGAAAACATTATTACAGTTTTCAAACAAGTTTCAGCATGCTGCATAAAAGTTGGATGTGCTCCTTTTCCATCCACCACCACATGCATTTTGCCTTGCTATGTAAAGGGGAAATTGCTTCCTGCAGTGGCACGAAACATTAGCACTGAATGTAAATCCTAAAGTACAGTGCTGTCTAACATGAATGTAGGCTCATTCGTAGTAATACTGGACCAATTTTAAGAATTTTTTTTTTAATGTTATTTTGTGGCTCCAGCACCAAAGCATCATTTCAGAGGTTGTGAATCAGGCTACAAAGCTGCCAAATTCAATACATTTCAATGTAATTATTAGCATGTAGCCCACATCAACATGCTAGCATTCAAATGCTATTTAAAGGCTAATGCTAATTTTAGCATGCTAAGTTTTAGCATGTCAGACTGATATAAATTTTAACAACTGAACATGGTAATGTGTTTTACCAAATGTTGGCCTGCTGAAGTGTTAAGCATATATCCACTTACACGTACGGAGGCGATTCAAACGGTACCCTGCCACCATTAGCACCTAGCTAACGTTGTGTAATAGCCACCATTAAAGCATTAACACTTTGATTCAGGTTGAAATCAGTAAATTCAGAACTCCAGGGTTTATTTCTCAGTGTCTGTGCCACCGTCCATGTGATGACTATGTCTTTTAAACATATTAATCCTATATCGACTGTATAAGCATGTCAACTTCTTTTGTTTTTTATCTAAAAATCAAATTCATTCAAATATGCAACAAACTCTGTTTTCTGTCTTTACACAGAAACACACACACAAACCCTCCCAGCAACACCTCACATTCCCTCTCTCTCTGTGAACACACACACATCTTTCCTCTCATTCTCACTCACATTTCTTTCATCAGAAATCTTCGGGCTTGTTTGTTGAGACTGCACAGCTTGTATTTTCCTCTCTTCTTCCTCAGGATTTCAGCGTGGAAACTAAACTTCAACACAAAATCTAAAAAGATCACTAATCACTAATCACTAATCACTAATTTCATCACAATTAAAACCAAACTGGTCACACAGTCAGTCGGTGGTCAGGAGGGACACCTAAAAGCTTGTTTTACTGTAATAAATGCTTGTAACTATTCAAATACTTGAATTACAAATTTCAAATCAAAAATACATTTCCAATGTACAGTATTTCACATCACATGAATAATTTTTCTCTGGTAAGATTAGGCTCCCAAAAATGTCTCAATATGGAATAAAAAAGCCTCAAAATTAGAAAACAAAAATCTAAAGTTTCTGTAATTGTCTTCATTTTATACATTTTCTCAGGAGCCAGTGCTGCTTTTATTTTGTAATACTGCTTAGCATCATAACACTTCCTTGATTTTGAATCAGTTGTGCACACTAACATTTTTTTCCTTTTTTCTTTTTCTTTTTTTTTTTTTTTTAGCAAGGACGAATATTTCAGCAAACTACACGAAAACCTTGAACAAGTAAGAGTTCACAATTTTTACCAAACACAAGGTGCGAAGCAAGAAACCGGCAGTTCTCAGAAAAGCCTTGGCGACTGCGCCTCACCCTTCATGCTGCTGTGACTTTATCCAAAAATGTTCACCTATGTCCGGATGCTTCAGCTCATCTCCACTTCAACTCTAACTTACCTGCTTCATCTCTGAAAGCAAGCAGTTTTAAAGACGATAAAAACTGATTGTTGTTACATGCTGAAAAACAAACAAACAAACAAACAAACAGGCAGACAAACAAAGCAGAGCAGCAGTGTAATGAGAAGGTCAGCGGTTTGGTACTCATCCCTTCCCTTACAGTGACCTGCTCATGTAGCTGACCATGACCTCTGACCTTGTCGTACATCCATTAGGCTGCAAGTCTTACATTAAATCAACAGTCATCTTTTGAAAAACAGTTTCTCCAGCAAAACTAACAGGTGCAGCTTGTGCTAAAAGGAAGGATTTGACAGAAATAGTGGTGAAATAATATTTGTATCACAGATTCTTTTGTTTTTCAGTTGAGCACAATTCACCACACTCAAGACAGTAAGTTCATTCAGATGAACTGTCATGTTGATTCGTGGTGTTTAGTTGAACATAATAATTGATAAATATTATTTGGAAATAATTTATTCAGTGTTCTGGCTTCCCTGGCAGTTCCTTTGTCTAGACAGAATTTTACACTGTGTAGAAATAAACAGTTCAGTCTGCACAAATGCAGGAAGGTGAATCAGAGGTTATACACTTTAAACAGTTTGGGAGAGGGGACAGGACAATGTCACTGACTTGTATAATTTATTTTAAAAGTTGTAATTATTTGGCCATTGCTGCATTTATTATTTTTTTTAAATGCCTGCACAACACACAGAGACAAAAGATATAAATCTTTAAGTTTTAAAAGTCTTATTGTTTCTTGACTTAAACAAAAATCCTTCTGTGCTCGGATACTGTATCTGTTAGTGAGATTTAAGGGTTTTTAGGTTTAACATCAAAAAGTTTTGTGGATGCCTGCAAGAATTTTCTTTAAACTGGTTAGCCTTAAAACCACATGTAAGTAAACGGATATGAAAGTTGGAAATAAAAGACATAAGATACGTTTAATTACGCAAACAGTTAAGTATAAAGAATTAGGTACAGAGCCTGCTTGTCAAGACCAAAGTAAAATCAGTGCTGGGCTGCGCCTGACCTGCAGCTTTCGTTTCCTTTCCATCAATATCTCTTCCATTCACTCGATGCAAATTATACACTGGCGCCCCCTAAATGAGCCTGGACACAGTACAGAAGCAGCAGCAGCAGCAGCAGTGGAAGCAGAGGTCCGCTCTGAGACTATCCGGGATGCTCAGCCGCTCTGGCCGCGCGTGGAGGTGGAAGTGGAGGGAGCTCATGGTGCCCTCTTCGTGCCCTCATGGTGCCGCCTGCTCGGGGTGTCCAAGTCCAGAAAGTACCTGAGATGTGGATTAAAACCATAAAGGAAGTCCGTTTAATTAGCACACGTTTATATCAACATCCTGAGCGTCACTGTGCCTAAAGTGCCAATGTTCACTTGGTGGGTTCAAAGTGAGGCTTTATGACAGAATAAATAAATTCATAAATAAATAATAATTATAATAATATTACTACGATAGTAACAATAATAATAAGAAGAGAAGGAATGTTTTGGGTCTCATTCAGCTGAAGTTGCACTTTAATTCCTTGCTTTTTTTTTCCCACATCCGACTCCTTAAATGCCACTTTATTCTAATACAACCACCAACTATTGTGATTAGAATTACAATAATAATGGGTGGGGGTGGGGGTGTGGGGGGGTCCTTTATCCCCCTGCACGTCCATAAATCGCATCAAATGACAGTCGGCCAGTGAAGAGTTAAAGGGAGGAGACGGAGAGTGACACGCCTCATTGGGTAGATTATGTGCCGCAAACAAAAAGTGTGTGTCGGTGTGCCAGTCAGCCAGAGCATCGGGCCCCATCTGCACGCCTCTCTCTCTCTCTCTGTCTCCCTGTATCCGTGCAGCTCTCTCTACCCCGCTCGGTCACTGCCAGTGTCGGCGAGTATCCGCAGCAGCAGCAGCACTGTCACTTTCACCACACCGGGGGGGGGGGAATGTACTGACACTACGGACCAGACCGGGAGCGCATCACCACCTCCATCACCGTCACCACATCCCCCTGCTTGTTTTCTGGGCTTTTTCTTTTTCCGGGGGTGCAAACGGGCTTTGATTCACAGCATCGCTCACACTTCGTTTGTGGATTATTGTTCCTCCTCATCGACGGAAAGGTAGGTTTGTGAAATGCAAAGCTGGTGTGTGGTGTGGATAGTTTTAGAGGAGGAGAGGGGACGGTGTCTGGGTTTGTTTTGCGCGGCACATGCAGACACACATCCTGCAGGTGCTGAAAGCGGCGCAGAAAGAAAACAGAAAAAAAAAACCCCCAAACGCAGATGTTTCAGCGCCGCGGACAAAACCCGCAATTCAGTCCCAGCGCTGATTTAGGACAGTTTTCAGCCTGGCACGGCTTTAGCAGATGGGTTAAACACCCCCCCATCTCTGCTCAGCCCCACCCCACCCGCAGTGGGTTTGAATGGGAGGGTGTCTGCTTTCCTGCAGTTTATGGATGTGCAAACATTCCGCTCTTTATCTCTTCTTCTTCTTTCTTTTTTTCCTTATCTGAGCCTGGCCGTGACACGTATCATTCATCGGATATTTTGTGTGGCTTTCTTCCTTATGAAGTGACTATTTCTGTTCCTCTGAACATAAAGGGCTCCTCTGTGGTGCCGGAAAGAATTTTTTCGGCTCGCAGCGAAGCGCTGAGAGCCGCTTTGGAAAGACTCTCCACTGCACCGTGCGCAAAATGTTCCACGGAGAACCTTTCTGCTGCTGCTGAGCCGCTTAGGAAGGTATACATGCTCCAAATCAGCGGGATTTAAAAAAAAAAAAAAGACTTGTATTAAGAACTGCTCTCGATTATTTAATCAGGTTTTTTTTTTTTCATTTTTATTAAACAAATCAGAGGAGAGCCTCGCTTTTTCTGCGCGTGCAGCCACAAAACAACAACCGATACCGGGGAAGGACAGATGATCGATCATCTGTTCCCTGTAGTCATCCTCATCATGATGAGTGTAGTTGTTAATATCAGCCTGTTCATTTCCGAATTGAATCGTTTGGATGCGCAAAAGTCAGGTTGTTTCCCGAATTTGCGCGGAAGGAAACAAACTTTTCGTCCAACTGTGGATTTTGTTTTATTTTTCTGATTAACCGCTTACTTCATTTTGCACAAGCTGTGTCACGGTTAAAGCTGTTTGAGTGATTTATTGCATGTTATAAACATTTCAAAGGAGAACTAAACAGCAAAATGAATCGCACAGTGGCTAAAATGAGACTTGAACTCAGTCGTGCTGTAGGCCCTCCAAAAAAAAAAAAAAAAAAAAAAGCAACTGAAGAGGTGAGATTGATTCTTTTCTGATGTTCAGGGTTAGAAATACTCCGTGCAACAATAATTAACCCGAGAGTATGAGAATATGATCATTTCAACAATTTATCAATGACCTGTTCTACTTTTTATTCGCGATTAAGAGCAGAGCTCTCTGGCGACACTGAGCGCCATTATTATTTTTATAGTATTATTATTATTATTATGTATTAATTTTTAAATTCTCTTACTGTTGAATTTTTTGGTTCTCACCGCCACGTGAACCTGATTCGCGGCTGAACGTGTGAGTATCAGGTGCAGGTTTTCCGCGCACCGGATTTAACGGCAGAGACCGAGGGAGGAGAGGAGAGGAGAGGAGGGAGAGAAGGAGCCGCAGCCGCCTGAACACACGCATTCAGCGGTTAGAAAAGGGAGAAAAGAAATAATTAACTGGTCGTGCTGCTTTAATTACAGTCTCAGAGGGGAAAGTGGTGGATTATGGTAATGAGGCGACATACGCTGCCGCTTGTAGAAAGGAGAGAAAGGTTGGCTGACATGGAATCACTGACTTTGACAGTCCACTTGAAACCCATTGGACATGCTCTCTCCATTGGACATGCACAGACCCCACCAGCTCCTGCTGGGAGACTTATTCAGATTTTTCTGTTTTCAGAGGGAAAACAGCTCCGTGGTGACTTTGTAAAAGGCCTCCGACTTTCGACAATTCGACATCTCACACCAAAACTAGAAACTTATGATATTAGATAAATATTAAACCGTATATAATAATACAAACATGCTGTAAAGCACGATGATGCCGTTATGAAATCGCTCCTGAGAACCACGGAGTCTTTATAAGTCACTTTAGGAATATTATAAGAGTATTATATGAATATTATCGGATTTTCTCGTTTTGAATGTCGCCAGTCACAATTACAGCTGAACAGATCAGGCACCGGGAGCCCACAGAGGCCTGCTAAGGATAATATTAATGCTATATTACCAGTAATGTTAGTACTCATAATAATGAATGATAATAATAATATTAATAATAATAATGCCTATTATTATTATTATTATTATTATTATTATTATTATTATTATTATTATATGTGTATTGTTATTATTAGCCAGTTTTTGGTGAACTATGATCTTGTTCATTTTTATTTGTCACTAATTGACAAACCGTATCATCAATATGCTGAAGGTGATGCCGTCATGCACTTATTACGGGCTTTGAATTAATTAGAAAGCCTGGCCAAAAAAAAAAAAAAAAAACCGGGCTCCCAAACGACGCCCTTGACAGCTGGTTTAGCCAATCTGTCTAGGAAGAGATTTATTTCCTACCAACAGGGACAGCGGAGGGAAAAACCACTAAACAAACCAGTTTACACACGTTAGGTCCAAATTTACGGCTGATTTAAAAAAAATAAACCAAAAAGAAAAAAAAAGTACTGAGATAAGAAAGACTAAATTTACGTTTTTGGTACAGTAACAGTGGATGTCTGTGCAGTAGTTGGTAACTGTGTCCCTGAAGGATCTCCTACAGTCTTTGGGTCCTGGTCTCTGATGTTTCGTGTCCTCTCCGTGTCCCCGCAGTGTGTGAAATGGAGGAGTCCAGCTCTCAGAAGTTGGTGTGGGATGGGGACGCCAAAGCGGTCCAGCAGTGTCTGACAGACATTTTCACAAGCGTCTACACGACGTGCGACATCCCAGAAAACGCTATTTTCGGGCCTTGTGTGTTGAGCCACACGTCGCTGTATGACAGCATCGCCTTCATAGCTCTGAAATCCACCGATAAACGCACAGCACCTTACATCTTCAGGGTAAGTCGCTCTTTATTTTTATTTTCCTCTCATTTCTCTGCCAGTGTTTTAATATTTTGTTTTCAAATCCAGTTGGCATCTCACCAGGTCTATTCAGTCCTTTCTTTTCAGTCTTTTCTGCTTTTCTTGCTCTAAGTACATTTAATGTATTATTATAAATTAAGTCCCTCGTCCTATAAAAAAAAAAAAAAAATACCATGAGCAGCAATACCACAATATTACCATGCTGGTAGATCTGTGTTGTGTTCATTGAATAAAAAAAAAGGGCCATTTACTACAGATTGCCACAATATCCCACCATCACAGGTGATTTCATTAAAGCCACGTTGAATGGCTTTAATGAACATTTAATAAAAATGTTATTATTTCAACAATGAGGGAAGGATCTGCTAATGCACAGGCATAATTTTATTTCTCTTGGAAATGCATTTGTTTTGTCAAAAAAAAAACAAAAAAAAGCTACATGTCATAATAATAGTTAATCATGTTTGGTCTGAAGGTGGTTGGGTGAGATTTAATGTACTTATTTGCTATATTTTCATTTCTTTCAGTCTAAAAAAAAATAAGATTTTGAGGAAGGGAAATTAAAAACATTTTGTTGAATTGAGTTGCACTGAAGTACTGACTCTAAATTTGTTTGTACGTGTTGTGCAGGTGGACACCTCAGCGGCCAACAGCACCTCAGAGGGCTTAATGTGGCTGCGGCTGGTCCAGTCCGCCCGGGACAAAGAGGAACAGAACCTGGAGGCCTACGTGAAGAACGGCCAGCTCTTCTACCGCTCACTCCGCCGGATCGAGAAGGACGAGGAGCTGCTGGTCTGGTACGGCAAAGACCTCATCGACCTGCTGCTGCTCAGCTCCAGCAGAGCGCCGGCCAAGACCAAAGGTGAGTCGGTCCTCGCTGGACAGAAAACAGACTGATGTGTCCCTGCTTCAACCACCAGAACATTTGTTCTTTTACTGTGTTAGTTGAACTTGATAACCACATGAATTTTAGCTCTGAAGCTTCCTTGGAAATGTGTTTGCTCTGGAATTAATTTTATTATTACTACATCTGACATGTCATCTCTTGCATATTAAACTATGCATCCTCTCGCATCCTTTTGGATGATCTGTGATAATGTCAAATTTTCAATTCAAATTTAGAGAAAATTTAGAGCAGGAAATTTTTAGGTTAGTCTCTTTTTGTCAGAACTAATTTCCGTCTTTTCTTCCCAGGTTCGTCGCCCCACTCGTGTCCAGACTGCAGCCAGCGGTTCCAGTTTGAGTTCCCATTCTTGGCCCATCTCCGGTTCCGATGCACAAAGAGACTGCAGAGCATCACAGGGGCTGACGAGGAGCCCAGCAAAGAGAGCAGCACAGAGCGACCAAACACAACCCCGACCAGGACCAGCCCGAAGCTGGGCCGCTCCGAGGGCTTCAGCAGCCCTCAGGACAACAGCAAACCCTCCACAGACTTTCATAACCTGGCCAGGGATCTAGAGAACAACCGGACCAGCCCCCCGAGCGACAAGGAGGCCGAGATCTGCAGCGAGAGTTCGGGAAAGAGGAAGTTCTCAGAAATAGAGGACAGGGAGTGTCGAGGGCCCAGCCTTCCGCAGACCAAGTCTAAAGACGAGCTAGCAACTTCTGCACAAAATTACAGAGGAGTCTACGGCCTGGAGGAGAACCACAGGTCCTTCTCCCCATCAGGCTCCACAGAACCTAGGGAGGGCAAGCGCAGCGCCTTCACGGAGGTCAAGAAATCGCCCCAGAACCTCAACAAGCACCACAGCGGCAACAAAAACCTCCAGAGCTCCAACTCTGAAAACAAAGATGGAGGTCGACCCAGCAGCAACCCATCAGAGAAACACCTCAACATCAGACAGGTGCTGTCGGAGACCCAGCCGCCCCAAACCTCGCCCATGGGCAGTGCTTTCACCTCCGTTAGCCAGCAAGGCGGTGGCAGTGGTGGAGAGAGGAAGAGCGCCTTTAGTCAGCCATCTCGCTCCTCCTTCTCCCAGATCTCACCACTGGTGATGCCACCCAAGCTCCTGGACTGCCACCCAGCGGTGGGTGACACCATGTCTTCCACCAGACTCTACCAAGCGGACCACCTTGCTGCCAAGCTGCAGGGTGCAGAACTGGGTGCCAACTGCCCCGTGCCGGGTGGCATGGCCAAGCAGAACCCCTTTGTCTATGCCACCGCCTTCTGGCCCAAGAACTCCGGACCTATCCAGCTTCAAATGCCCTCGGCACTCACCCTCCTGCCGCCCTCCTTCACCTCCCTCTGCCTACCGGCACAGAACTGGTGCGCTAAGTGCAATGCCTCTTTCCGCATGACTTCGGACTTAGTTTACCACATGCGATCCCACCACAAAAAGGAGTACTCCATGGAGCCTCTGGTCAAGCGGCGGCGCGAGGAGAAACTCAAGTGCCCAATTTGCAACGAGTCCTTCCGGGAGCGGCATCACCTGTCACGTCACATGACCTCTCATAACTGACTTTTAAAGACTGATGATGGAGGAACTTTTGTTTGACAAAGAGGGACTGTCACCCTGCCTGGATTTAAGCACTCCGACTGGAGATAGGCCACATGAAAATACTAAAACACCCCTTGCACTTGTTTTCACTTTGGACTTCAATTAATTAATTCTTTTTCGGTCTGTTTACTTTTTCTCCCCTGTAAAAATTGTCATGTTTTGGGTGTATGCAAATGCGTTTTGACTTCAAAAATGAATCTATTTATGAAACACTTAAAAGTTTGAGAATAAGGGAAAATTTAAATATGTGTAAATGTACAGTAAGTTGTATTTTATATCATATAAATGCAAGCATAGAAAAGAAATACAAATGTAGTCACACATCATGGTTTGCAACGCAGCAAGTTTTTTCCTGTCTATGATAAATATGGACACAAATACACAAATTGGGGATATTATGTCAGACTATATTTCAGAGTGCATGTAATATTAAATAATATTGATTTAAGATGCAGTCTATACACTACAATGTAAATAATTTGTTTTATTTGAAATACAAAGTGTAATATTTTGTGTCAGTGGGGAATAGTTTCAGTGTTTCTTCCTTTTGCGGAAATTTACTACTTGATAGTTTATCTAATCATGTTGAATGCATTGACAATAAAATAGCTTTATTTTCAACTCTGGCCTTCCTGGATTTTTTTTAATGTTTGTTTTTTTTTTTTGTTTTTTTTTTTAACTGGAACTGAAATATAAAAATCCTTTATTATCAGTGTCATCAGTTTTCATTTTGCTTTTATAAAACTAGACCAGTATTTTATTTATATTAGTTTAATATGAAATGTGTATAAATTTAAACCTAATTTTATTTTTTGATTATTTTAATGTAAGACGTACATTTGATATAGTGCCAACTTTCAGTCTTAATAAAATACAATCACTACATACTGTAAACAGGAATAATAAAAAGAATAATAATAATAATAAAATTGATATAGCACAAAAAGTCTGGTTAATATGGTTATTGGGTAATAATTTCCGATTAAATATGTGTGCACCAACGCGAGCTCACGGGATTATTATCATTATTATTATTATTATTATTATAAAATAAGAAGACGGACTAATGAAATCTTCTCCTGAGAGGTTGGTTAATTTAGATAATTTTATTCCGACGTTTTACACAGTTTAAACCTCTAAAACGGGTTTTATATACGAGGCCTGTATTTTTATTTATAAAGCTTTAAAAAGGCGATAAATTCATTTCTTATCGTCTCAGATTTTTCGTGGCAAAGCTGAAAACACAGAAAATGACTGTCGGTTAATCAGAGTCGGAGTAAAACACGCAGAGCTCGTCTGCATTCGGGATTAATTTCTAATTAACATATCTGACTATTTTCATTTGTTGAAGCCAATAAATAAAACGGCAGACAAGCGGCTGAGCTCAGTTCACAGAGGACACACAAACACTTCAGATAAATCACCTGATTCCTGACGGAAGGTCTTGTATTTCCGGTTTTCAGAAACTCCTCTCACCTGTCACCTGTGAGGATAACGAGCAACAAAGACTCTGTGCTGAATATAAACACAACAGTCCACCAGCCGTCTGTGGCCTTAATCTGTAAAAGGTTTCTCATGAAATCATGATGAATATGTGTATAAACACACAATCAGCAGACCGCTTTCTTATTAAAGTATTTTCTATAAACAACAAAGAGGATAAAAGTGCGGGGATGTCTGTGGCTCACTTATCACTAGTTACTGCTAATGACATAATTGCACGATTTAAAAAAAAAAAAAAAAAAAGAAGAAAAAAAATCAGTAGAACCGTGTGGAGGATACGTCAGGACAGGAAACAGAGAGAAAAGGTGGAAAATGGTTCAACAGCGCCACCAAGTGGTGGATATGCAAACTGCACGACAGAGGAGCTCAGCGTTAATATGATATAATAAAATTTCAGGGTTATATTTTCATACAAGTCACCAGAATCATACCATGACTAAAAGTGTTTAAATCACAGGCACCGAAATAAAGACATGCTTACTGCAATGTTGAAATATTTATAAATCAGGAGAAACTGTGGGACTGATTCTGAGAGGACTGGATGTAAAAAAAACAAAAACAAACATTAAGTGCAATTTGTGGATCATCAATATCAAAAGCTAGTTAAAGGTCAAAGGTCACAGACAGTTTTGCTGGATGACTTCAGCTGTTAAGGCTCTGAACAGTCATTTAAAACTGTGATCACTCAAATTACTTTACTTGATTTTAGAATATGACATATCTTAATTTTTTTTTTTTTTTTTTAATCTGAAACAGAAATTCTACTTTTTCCAGTATTCATCAGTGAGAGGATTTTTTTTTTTTAAACTCGCACAAATAAAAAAAATCCTTAAAGTGCTATGGATGAAATAGCAGCACAGCAGCTACTGAGCTTGCATGTCAACAGATCATTCTCCATGACAACTGAGCAAACTCCATCTGCTGTTAAAGTCTGAGATTCATCAGTGATATTATTACTGGATTAGTAAAATAATCCAGGTGGAGCTCGAGTTGGGATTGTTGTGTGGAAACAATATTTTGCAAGTTGAAGAATGAACTTTTATGTTTCATCTCAATATTATTCTGAGCAACCCACCAACCTGAAAGTAGTCCATGCAGGAAAAGTACAGGACTAAATACAACTTGAATTTACTGGATGATTTCTTGGCATGCAGATATGTTTGATTTAAGCATCCAAGTTATATGATACATAAAACTGTGAGAAACACCTGCTACTCAAATACAGTGTGTGCATTAAATTTTGTCACACTCACAGTAATGAAACTGTATATTTGTATATTTAAAAAATTCTAAAATATCTTTCCCCCAAAACACAATATCGTGACTAATCAAGACAATTCCCAAGTGTTTTTTGTAAATTATCTACTGCTGAAAAGGAAATGAAAGAGATGTTCCCAGTAGAAAATTTAATTTATCTCCTTTGTATAAAGTGGCAAAGTGTGAGTTAGTCTGGGCACAGACAATGTTAGGTCACCGACAGTTGGATGGACACGACTCTCACCTGCTTGAATCATCAATGCAAAAACATTAAATAAACATTAGATAAGCAGATAAGCATTGGAAAACATACGGGTCTTTAAGAGAAAGTCAAGGTACAAGTCTGCGCATAAAAACACCAGGAGAGACGGCAGCTTTGATTCCAAAGAAACATTTAATCACTGGGCTTAAGAGTCTGTTACAAGCAACAGCGAGCTGAAACAAAACTCTGAATGTGCTGCAGCTCTCGTCTGAACTGAGGATGTTATAAAAAGAAAACTCTGAAATGGGAATTTACAGTGGGAAAAAAAAACAGCTCCTGGAAACTGGAGATCCTCCCACTTTGAAACTGGGTTGGCAGCTTAAATCTCAAACCTCAGCACAAAACTGTCATGGAACTTGGCATAAGTGGGGTAAGATATGTGCTTTTTGTAAATTTGGGTGAACGGACCCCTTTAATCTGATCCGTGTTGAAGCTCACAGAGTTGCAGTGAGAACGCAGTGACACATGCTAGAAGAAGATAAAAAACCACATAAAAGAGGTCGAGGTTGAGGGGAGTGGATATGGTGCGGCCCCCTGATGCTCACATGATGATTAATTACAGCACCGGTGCACATGTCCGCACGTTACATCTCATCTCACATCAACACACACCTCCCATGTCAGCAATCCAAACAGGTCAATCTCACCACGAAGGCATGTGATCGAGGAGAGAGGAAGGCATTGCTAACCATCACCCTTCTCTCCCTCCACACACACACACACACACACACACACACACACACACACACACACACACACACACACACACACACACACACACACACACACACACACACACTCCTGTGATATTTAGTGCCCTCATGCTTTGCTGCTTGTGTCATCGTCCCTTTTGTGACCCAACTCCCCCCCCCCCCCCAGCACATTTGTCACTGCATCACTCAGCGCGGAGCAGCGTGGGACAGTTTATATCTCTGCTAAGCTGGCACTTCCATTTGGCCCTCCGCCCCGGTCACACTACATTTTTACATTTCAGGCATTTAGCTGACGCTGTGATCTGCAGCAAAGTGAGCAAGCAGGTAAAGAAACCGCCGACAGATTCAGTGTCTTTCTTTGACAGCAAACATGGCCGTCGTTACTGAGCGCCTAAACACAACCATAAAAAACTTTTGAATAATGATGTAGTTAAATCTAGAGGATTTTGTACTGCAAAACCAGATATTTTACAACATTTTTTATTTGCAAAATATTCTATCAAGTGAGGGTGGCATGCAGTGATGTTAGCAAGCTAGCAAGCTAATCTAGCTTGCAAATAACACCGCTACCAGAACCACAAATAGCCGGGCAATGAAAAGACCACAAACATACTATTGGTAATCGTAAATGGCACATGTGTGTGTGTGCCAAAAGGTGAACGAGCTAAAAACAAAGCTAAAAAGATCAGCAACCTGACGAAGAAGGCCAACGTGCCAATGGAGGCCTCGTTTAAAGTGGCACACATCCTAACAAAGAACAAGAAGCCCTTCAACAGCAGTGAATGGTAAAGGAGGAAATAACTGCTGTGGCTGAAATGTTATTCAAGGACCATAAAAGTTACGACAGAAATTTTGTCAGCTGCTGCCGATGTGCAACTTGGCGCTAATAAGAAGAAGTTCTTATTTGAAAAGCTGGCATCTGTAACAACAGAGAAAGCCCGGGCTATGAAAGGGTTTGGTACCTACTGCGAGGAAGACCCAGACTTTCCTGCGTTTCTGAATTACCTTCACATCATTCATCAGCAGGCTAAATGTGCAAAGGTAATTTGACCACCTCATGACACCTGTTGTTATCATGAGGCTGAACAACACAGGAGCTGATTTGGGTCTACATACCTTTAGATTCAGACTAAGACTGACAGAGCGACGCCACAGGAGGGACCCTCAGTGGACAGGCCTGCATACACCTGTATTAAAACTATTAAAAGATAAGGTTCTGACTTGTGAAGGGAGGTGATGTGTCCTACAGTGATACATGCAAGAAGTAATAACTAAAACCTGAAGCTGAAAAAAATACAAATACAGAAAATACATTTGACTTGTTACTGATGTGAATTTAAGATGTTTTTGGTACAAAATTAGAGTTTTGGATATTGATATCCAATAACTGTTAATAACAGATAAGCTGCATATTCAGCTAGTTTGATTTGTATATCAGTTTGAGAGTTATAATACGATATAGCCAGGTTTTCTGTCAGTGGATATGCTATTGAAAGTTTAGTTTCTTTCAGACAGTGCCAAGTTCTAGTGGCACAAAAAAAACATTTTTAGATAAATGTATCTTCAGAATGGGTTTCCAAAAGTCACGACGTAACAGGAGCCACTAACTTTGTCCTTTAAGCGTCTGCTTTGTGCAGAATGCTCCAAACAGAGGTGCCCCGTGCACACAGAGGATTCAGACAGCCGAGCTAACGAGGCTGTGAAAGAAAAAGTTCAGATCAAAAGTATCGATTTCACACAGTGAGCGAGTCCTGGCCCGCAGCCCAGCTCGCACACATCACAATCTGTTTTAAAGTCATAATCCAGGGTTTACACAAGGCCAGCTCCTTCTGCTGCCGTCTGATTAGGATATCGCTGTCACATCATTATTTTTTGGAGTTCTAAATATACACAAACAGCACAGTCCCCCGTGCATATGCACTATTTCTGACCCACAATGCACTCAATCTACAGGTCTGCTGACAGGGACAAATTTACACATCATGTCCACTCTGAGATGATCCCCGTGTCCACATGCCTGTGACAGGGTGTCTCTCTCTCTCTCTCTCTGGGACTCTACCTGTTTTCGGGGCACGACTGAGTCTTGGATTCTTCACATCGTGGCGAAGGCGAAGACTCTGGAGGTTAGATATTTAGGTTGCACCTGTTTCTCGGCCTCAAATCCTTTTCTGCCGTGTACAGAAGAGTCCGGATGGACGGATCAGTTCAGTTCTCTGGAAAATTTACCAAAGAGACAAACGTGTTACTGTTCAGATAAAAACAAAACAAAAACAACACTGAAATCATTTAGTGATTTCTCTCAGTCTGCCATTTGACTCTCAGCTGTTTTCAGTGGCACCTCCTGACAAATTTCTCAGGAGGGGCAATTGTTGCAATGATGGCTAAGATGACCCGTTCTACGGGTAAAATAACCAAAGTCACTTTACAATGGTACACTGCATTGTATAATTTGTTTTTTCTGGTCACCCTTCCTGTTCAACCACTAGCTAGATGGCAGCATCAGACATGAATTGTACATATGGTACTATAGTTTTGTATAGCTACATCAAGTTCATATAGTTAATTTCTTGAGTACAATTATTTTGGTTCTACGATGAACACTTCCACTGTGGCCATCAACAGATACATTGTCATCTACTCGTTTGCCTCATTTCTACCTCTGAAAGTGAAAAAAGACCTGCTTTACAATTAATCACAACAATCCCACTGACAACATTTTATTTTAGGTGCAGCACTGAAGCCGAAGTTGGCATAACCTATTTACTCTATATACAGTCATCATCACAGTAACCATGGCAACACACTTAAGAGAATGATGCCATATTGAAACTAAAATGAAACCACCACAGAGCATATTCAGTATATACAGTGATATTCAGCTGGCAATGTGCAATCAATACAACAATTGAGCATTTAGAGAGTACAGTGACAAGGCCGTTTTTAAGTGCTTCTCAAACACCGCGTCTAGCGACGCCACTGTGTCGACCAGTCCACGAAAAATCCCGGGGTTGCTGGACCCCTCGATTTCATCGTTGCCTCCAAGGCTAACTCAAGCCACAGAATCTGGCACAGTCAATATGGCGGCCTAGAATATGGCGGTTCTTGCTCACCTCATCATTGCGACGACACACAGCGATCATGTAGCTCTCAACGAACTGTGTGGCGATGTTAACTCTTCCGAAGATCGGTGATACCCGTGGTTGTCCAGGCGGTGTCTGTGTTTCCATCCGGGTGAATCAGAAGGCAGCAGAACAGCGCGTTAGCTACTTCGCATCTTGCTAGCCACGCTCATACCAGCTCCGTGAAACCCCGCGGCTGTAGGTTTTCCCCGGTTTTGAATACACCTGCTTGGTATTTAAATTTGGTCTGGGTGGTCCTAATTCTTTGATACCCAATTTATCCTGATTTCTCCGACGACAGAATGGTAATTCCCGCAATGACACGACTGAGTTGCAATGCTAGCCATGTTGATCTTGAACGTGAACGCGACTTCATAGGTGCGTATGACGAAAGCACGTTGGAGCCAGCCCCTCCCATTGGACAATGATATTCAGGCTGCTGATTGGACAATGATATTCAGGCTGCTGATTGGACAATGATATACAGGTTGCTGATTGGACAATATTATTCAAAATAGGTGGGTTTCACGTGACGTCACGACGCAGCGGCGCGAGGGCGCCAAATTCAGATAGAGGGCAGGAAGTGTTTCAGCCTTTAGCCGAATGACACACTGAGAATCTACCGTGTGGAAAATGCCAGTTTTGTGTAGTTTACCGGTGCTCAAATCGTTCCAATAGAGAAAAAGAAAAAAAGCTATTATAGGGTACCAAAAGTAGTCACCCACAAAGGTGAGAAATATAAAAAAAACTTACAGAACAACGCCGTAAAAGGTGGATCTTAAACCTACGTCTGCGGTCCGGAGGAGCAGTCTGCTAATGCCCCTGTCTGCAGTGACCACTTCGTCAAAGGTATGTTTGCTAGCTAACTTGGTTTTTGTGGCTGTGTTTATATCATTAGGTTGTCGCTTAATGCTCATTTACATAGTAATAATTATTAAGTTGCCGGTAGTCTAATATGGACTTCATTGGGACTTTTTAGGCTGCCCTGGCGTTTTAGGGGACGTTGACTCAGTAGTCCAAATGCTATTTCGCTGTAATGTCATACATTAGTATTTCTATGTAATTGACAAATAAACCCCCTTGTATCACTGTAAGATGTGTTTGTTGACATTATAGCCGCTATTGCTATCTGCTAGCTATACATAACCAGTGTAAGAATAAACACTCACCCTGGCGAAGACAAACGCTCCGCCTACGTGCGTCATCATGATTACCTGACTGAAACCCAGCTATTGAAACGGCAAAATAAACTCTTAGTTTTTCGTGTGGGTCAATGAGGGCAGAGCCTTATCGCTGACTATTAGCCAGCTGCCTCTGACTGTTTCCCATTTTCTCTCTTGATTCAGTCTCAGTCTCTGTTTTGAAGATTTTGGGGGTTTTTTTGACATTTTAATAAGCCATGCTGAGGTTGTATGCACTGTATATATACACTCAGCTGCCAGTTTCATAGCTACAACTGTCCAATGCAAAGCTTCCAAAATTACTACTAACAGTAAATCAAGGCCTCTTTTTTCCCTTTTTTTGGTAATTTGTACAAGTTTACATTATTATTATTATTATTATTATTATTATTATTATTATTATTATTATTATTATTTTGTATTATTATTATTTATTACTATAATATTTGCTATAATATATTTTGTAAAGTTTCCAGTTCATAAATGTGCTAATATGCCCTGTACATTTTTACATTAAACGGTTTTAATCTAATAATTGCATCTGTCCCACATGAGCACAAAGCATTTTATTATGTTTTGTAATGAAAGATAATTTAAAATCAATAAATAATAAATGAAGATATACAGTAAGTGTACGTGTTAATTTTTTTTAAATTAGCATATTACAAAAACAATGCATCAATCTTAAATCATAGCAGATGCTGTAACTTTTCAGCCACAAATATTCTGATAATTTTGTGAAGCGATGAGACAGAATTTATGTCAGTGCAGTTCAGCTGCATTTTAAAAACTTTATTTGCATCACATATATTGTATTTTAAAGAAAGAAAATGTCCAAGTTCATCATTCAGCTCAATTGTTCAGTATCAAACCTGGAAAACTGTGATTCTGCTGACAACCCTTCAATCCATTAAAATTCTAATTTTCGAATTTGCTGCTTAAACTTCAGTTTTGTGCTTTAAACGTTTTGTAACCGAAACATTTTTCCACCTGTTAACTTGCACAGTCTTTGACAGTATTTGCAGCAGGTTGGCTGCAGCTTGACATCCATGATGTAGTGGCTGTGTTTAATGCAGCAGGAGCTGATGACTCTAAATGTGGTCGTATTACTTTGTTAGACATTCCACAGCTGAGCGCCCCCCCCCCCCGACCCCTCTTACTTTTGAAGTACATCTCCATAACAGCCATGGCACACAGTTTTTCTTGGGGGCTTCATGTCATGAAAGTCAGGCCAACTTTATCAGTCACGGTAATGACTGGAGCGCCGACCGGCTCCGTGCAGGGCTCAGGTTGAGAGTTGGCCCGTCATGTATCCGTCTTTCCGGCCCGACAGCTAAAACAGCAGAGGACATTCTTACTTATTTACAACCGTCCACTTAAAGCTCACAACGCCACCACACACACAAACACACAACCCTCTCTTCACAGCAGAGGAAATGCAGGGTAAAACTAGACGGAGCTGATCTTTCTGACACTGCTGAGAATCTGTCTTTTAAAATCTGACTTAATTACACTCCTGTTTAGAAAGACAGACACAGGCAGTGGTGTAAGAAGTAATCAACACATTTACTTAAGTGAAAGCAGCAACATGAGTACGGCCTTCAAGTGAAAGTATAGACGTAAAACATACCTTTATAAGTAGAAAAAAAAGTGTGTGTGTATTACAAACTTTCTGGGAGTTCAAGTGTGTGTTCAGGCCCAGTGAAAGGTCCAAATGAAGACGTATGGCGGCCCAGGGGTGGGCCAGATGCAGAGGTGGATAATGGATTAGTGAAGATCAGTGTTGCTCAGCGCGGCTGTTTCCTGTGAGAAAAAACAGACCAGATTCATCTTCTGTCCTCCGTCCCGCGGCCACCCAGGGACCACTTAAAGGAAAAAGATCTAAGCCTGATGTGTAAATATCTTCAGGAGGGATTTTCTGAGAGGAAAAACTGATGTACCATCGTGAGTCTTTGAAGACCAGTTACAAAAAAGTTTCTGGAGATTCAGGAGAAGTAAAAAATGATCAACTCTACATAGAAGTAGAACTTGTTGTTGTTCTTTGGTTCCAGTTTGGAAAAGTAATTTTTCTTGCAATAAATCTTGTAGGTGTAGACGTCTGCATCTTCATCTTGGGGCCTTAAAACCTGTTTTCCACTGAAAGAGCAGGTCAGCCTGCTGATGAGGACCATTTGTATTCTCATGTCTGCAGTAGGTTTATCTTATTGCTTTAAAACATCTTGCCTTGATTTCTACTTGATGAGTATGAATCTGTCTCAGCAGAGCTGAAAGGTTGCTGTACCAAAGCCGTCCCTTCATTATGTCTCAGCCCCAATTTGGAAATTTTTAGTTAATGCAAAGAAGCAGCTTTCTTTTCATTTTTTTGACAGTTTGATGTAACAAGGTGAGCTACTTTTACCTTTAGATTTCTTTTTTTTTTTTTTTTTGACAGACAAGAACCTCAAGCAAGTCCAGTCAACTTTCGATTAGTTTTGGAAATACCACGACCTGAATGACTGAGAATCTTCACAGACAATGATTTGAGAAGTTTCATTTCACTATGAATTTTTTTGTTTTTCGTGTGTCATTTCATGCCACACCATTTCTCTACTGATTAACCCCTAACTGCAGTCAACAGACAAAGCGAGGAGAGTCATCGAGATAGCTTTTACTTCCAGAACCAAAACGGCTTAAATGACACTCATAATGTCATAAGTCTTATATTTTTTGTGCACTTTCTAGCCTGTAATAAAGTGTCACTGTAAATACACATTTTGTAAGTGCTTCACATTTATATTTAAACCAGCAAAGAATGGTATTTCAAGTATTTCGGTTATTTTTTTTTGCGCTAATGTCACAAAGTCAAATTCCAGCAGACGCACACAAACACACTATCAGGACACACACAAACACACTATCAGGACAAGCCTCAGCTCCATTCCTTTCTGCTGGATGAGATCCAAGTTTAGAATTGCGATCAGCAGCTGTCAGCTGTTTTCACTGGGAGCTGAGGACCTTCAATAAGCCTCCACAGGAGACATTTCATCACCTGAAATCCAACCAGCTTACCTTTCCTCCTCAGCTTCAGGAACTGGACCCGAGCTCTGCGGGAACCAGAAGCTGGTCCAGGACAAATACCACTGCTGTGTTCACTCGTGCTCTGTGAGTGCACTGAATGCTGTTTTGTCCATTTGTGGAGTAATGCACGGTTTTCTGTTCTTGGTCTGCACTGACGTTGTAGGGCTGATTTCAGTAAGATGGACTGAGTCTTGCTTAGATCCATCATGTAGACTTCAGATGTCTGTGTTTCACAAAGCTGATGTTACACAGGGGCTAATTTGCTCTGGGTAAATTAAGGCAGACTGATTTTTGTGACTGTTAAAGTAAAAGCAAAACTACAAACATTAGTATGCTTCTGTGTGTGGAGTGTTAGACTGGTTATCAGGTGGCTGAACAGCCAGCGCCCACATCTTTCTGATGATGAAATCGCGGGGCTGCTGCATCTGACAATCTTATTAACTATCCGAAACTGAAAATCCTTAATTCACACAGTAACTGGCCAGATGCGCGGTCTCCTTTTTCACTCTCCTCACACCAGGGATGGGCGGTACCAACATTTTCCCTTTCAGTACCATATCATTAGTTTATGGTACTTTTTCGTTGATATCTATACTTTTTGCCCCTTGAAGGAAAATCACACGATTGCACAGTGTTCATTAATAACTTTATTGTGAGGACAATATGAAATCAGCAGCAGCAACATCATCATCATCAACAACAAAATGACGATTTCACTCATTTTTATTATACTGAAAGTTCGGACGTTGAACTTATTCTGACTTCTCATCATCCCTTGTGTGAATTATGAACAACGCTTTCTGTCACTAAGCAGGCACCAGTATTTTTCAACACTAGACTTATACCATTTACTTTCTGCGATATTTCTTAATATCATTTTAATAATTGTTTAAAAGAGGCAGCACCCTGGAACTCAAAATAAGTCTGGGTTTTCTTCATACTGGGTACAGGGATACAGCGGTTTCTTCTGAAAGGAGCAGTTCCTCCTGCAGTGTCATCAGGACAAAATCCTGTCTTCTTGATTCACGCACAGATTCTGCCCTTGTTGCCTTTTTGTTTGCAGTATTTCACTTGTTGAATGTCGTCTTTTCTTTTTTCACCTTCACGTGATTTTGGCCACGTATCATCTGTAACTGAACCCACAGTAACTTGGCAAATACAAACAATCATGATTCTCAGTCTTTCAGGATCCTCCCCGCACAGCAATGCTTATTAACAGTGGATCAGACCCCCCACCCCCCCAACACACACCCCCTCCCTCCCTCTCCATGCTAACAGGTGGTGTGTCTGTTACAAGTGAACAGGTGTTGCTTTGTGGCTCCGCCAAGAGACAGCAAGCTGAAAAAAAAAAAAACGACAACAAACAAGTATCAGTGTCCCTGTCCTGCTAATTACTGCGAGAGCTCTTTATTTATTATCTTAGCCTGAAGTTAAAGCTCCTGTGCCATTCCGCTGCAGTTCAGACGCATTTCCCCGCCTCTCATCTCTCAGGGCTGTCTTTCAGAGAAGAGCTTTGAGCTTTGACAGAGGGAAGGTTCAGGGAAAATGGGGATCTGCTGTAGCTCAGAGTCCGTCAGTGCTGAGTGGGAACAACATGGCCGACAGCAGATCTTGGACGGTGCAGACGACACGTCGGCGAGGCTCCAGAGGGGCTGCTGATGGTGGTGGGAAGCGCTGTTGGGGGACGACCCACGATGTGTTTGTGGATTCAGTGACACTTTTGACATAACACTGCTTAAAGTCAATACAATCAGCTGGCAGTCATTTGTTTGTGCGTAGATGAAAATGGCCTCTTCGCGCTGCAGGGCATGTCTTCATTCTTGTACAAAGCATTAGTATAAACACTGTAAATCACATACGAACAGGGTTGATGAACATGAAGGGAACTTGGCTGACCTCTCGAGCCCGAGCAGAAGCCCCGGCCAAGCCACCACAGAAAAGCCTGATGAACCATCTTAAAATATTAAGTGGCCAAAGAATATGTACACACTAGCTGAGCGTGCTCGAGTTATTCGACTCCCACGAACGGACTCCGGGAGCAAAATAATATACAACAATCTGAGGCACAGCTCATTAATTCTGACCCATACATGCAGGACAAGCAAATGCTGATACTAATTCATTTGTCTACATCAGTGAAAGTATGAAAGCCGGGAACCTGCACACTGTCAAAGATGAGCTTGGGGATTGAAGGAACAGACTTGTGTTTTTTTGGAAGGAAAAAGTGTGTTTGCAGTGAATCTACTGACTTCTTTTGTTCTGGTGTTCTGTATGTTATGAACAGTACGGTATAGAAGATGTTATCTACCATTTTTGTGTTGAGAATGTTTTCAGCTCAGCTTATTTCCACCAGGATTGTGTTGCTGTTAGAGGATCAAAGCCTCTGAAACACGATTTAGACCATTCTCACTGGAAACCCAGACAGAATGTAAATATATGCTAATGCTCACCACCTGTACACACACTTGAAAAGTGCTTTTGTAGTTTGTAGCTTTTTCCTGTATGGAGGGAAGCAGCTGTGGTCAGCTTTAATTCACAGGAGTGAAAATTGATTGTGCCGTCATGTAAAAAACTAATCAAAGCACAGGCAGGAACTTCTAAAACTAATTAGCTAAACCAGACTAGTTATAAATTGAGCTGCGAAATTAGCCAAAAAGTTTTCAGTGGACTGTTCCACAAGCAGCACAACCAATAGGTTTCCCAATTAAATGACCATATACGATGATGGTAATCGCCCTTCCGAACAAACAGAAGTCATTTTTGACAGATAGTAGGGATGGGGCCGATCCGATCCAGTATCGGTATCGGTTTCCGATACCAGCATTTTTCACGGATACAACCTGCGGAGATTTCCGATCCATGAACCATGTCTGAGCTTTAATGTTGTCTGCTGAAATGACTCCACAGGTGATTCCCTGCCGGCTGCTCTGCTAACTGGCTGCAAACGGCAGCGTGTCTCGTTACTCAGCGTCTTATTGAGATAAGCCTCTGTTCAGGAAATTCATTCTACAGTTTGCAGCCAGCTAGCAGGCGAGCATCGAGCAGCACCGTGGATAACCAACTTTTTGCAATGTTTGCAAAGCCGTTGTACCGAGGGGCGGAAGCTCCGTCGCGACCTACAAGTGCTAATAAGTAGAGATTAGCTCAATGCTAACATAATATGGAGAATCCCATTGACGGGCTAGCGCATTAGCATCGGTCACGCTATTTTATATATTTAACTTTTAAACAAACGATATACCAACGCGGGACACCATAACAGGTAAGTCATACAGGTAATTCACACACCAACAATATATTACTCACAGACTGATGTCCCTTCCAGGTACAGCAGGAAGAAGATGAACCGTGAGTGAGCTTCCGCCCCTCGGGATGTTTGAGATTTGAAAAACCTTAATTTGTTTCTGCTACAAGAGCCAGTATACTTAATTTATGCTGATCACATCAAGTTGCCATTTTTATTTCTATTTTATTTGGAGAGGGGCAGTCTAAGAGGAGGTTACCCTTTATGGGTATCTCTTGAATTTAATAAATATTGACTGTTAACAGGATTTCCTGTTTTTCTGACTTTCTTTTCTGACCTTATACTTCCCTCAAGTTGCCTTTTGGGACATACATGCTTACATTTGTACATATCACACTTGCCTGTAGAGAAAATTTATTACAGCATCATATAAAATCAACAACAATAATGATAATAATAATATTAAAGCAAACAGAGCTCTGGTATTGGAATAGTATCGGTATCGGCAGATATCAAAATTCTGGTATTTGGATCGGATCGGAAGTGTAAAAAATGTGGATCGGTGCATCCCTAACAGATAAAGTCACAACTCCGAGGTTAAAGTTTGGTTTAGACACAAAGGTGAAACAGTGAGAAGTGCCCTTGTATTAAACGTAGACTTTTTGTGCAGTGATGACAATCCAGACCATTTAAGCGCCACAGGACACCAGAGGAGTATTGTCATCATGTTGATGATTGAGACCTTGGCTGGTCAGATGCTCCCAAAGGCTGCCCCCGACCCTCAGATTGATCACCGTCTTTGGGCTCAGACGTTTCAGGGCCGCAGCAGAACCTGCTGTCTGCTGTTTGCTTAGACTAAAAAGCTGCTAAAAGCTGGGATCAATCGGGCGGGAGAATCAATCAGGATCATCCGTGTTTATACGACTCAGGAGGATTACCTCACTGTTACTGGAATGGCCTCACAGGAATGACTGGCCATTAGAACAGTGGGACTAAACACTGCCCGGCTGTTTACATAAAAGGTAATGTGGGCTCGGCCTCGGCTCCGTGTGCCAGAGACAATTAGGCCCCTATGCAGGCCGTAATCCACCGCCGGGCGCGAGGTAATCAAATTCAAACATAACTGGGCCCCTGAAAACAATGAGGGCTGGGATTACAGTGAATGCATGTGAAGATAGAAAATTAATAAGCTTAACACTGAACACGTGCAACAGTGACCAAGATTCAAAGTGTCCAGCATCAGAGGCATGTTTTTAAAATGCCCCGCAGTTTTAGCGTTTTTGGTAACTGTGAATTTAAATATTGAAGCTAAGGAACGGGAAGATGTCAATGAGTGTATTTCGTGTGATTTTTATTTTTAGATCTTTATAACTTTGCACTCTGTTTTTACACATGGAAAGACTGAGAGAGGTTCCGATTTTACCTGCTTTGTCAGCCGCGCACACCTGAGTGCAACTGTCAGATTATCTGTTTGGGAAAGCCACACTGAGGCTCCTACCTCAGCTTCACTCAGCTGCAGCTCAGCAAGCAAAACACAAATCAGCGAATCACAAAGAGGGAATTCCACACTAAAAATACGATTTCTGGAGGATATCCTTTTGATTTGTCCAGCCCAGACATCTGAAGCATCACTGACTGAACTCTGCACTGGGACAGGAAGAATGATGACAGTTATTAAAAACTCTTTCAGTGCACACACAGACATGTGGATATGATGTTAGGACAGACTTAAAAACAACTGAATTTATCCTTTAAACTATGAGAAGGCATCAAGAAACTGGAAAGAACTCTGGCGGAAAAGGTTCTTTTCTCATCACGTTTAACATGATTCAGTCTGTTAGAGTTTCTATTCTAGTTGATCAAAAACAGCCAATTACAAATAAAATATAAAAATGCATCGTTTTACTTCTGTTAAGAACATTTTCCTCATTTTGTCAGCAGATAGTTTGACTTGATTCTGTTCTATTCAAGTGTCCCAGTAAGTCTGAGAGTGTGACAGTGAGTCACATGCAGACTGGAATTTAGCCTTTATTGATTTTAATATTTAATATACTTAAATAAGTTTTGACTGGCAGGTCTCCATCGGCTCCATCTATGTTGTTTTGCTGCAGGTTGTGGTTTGATACAGTCGCAAACAACAGGCACCGACTGGATATGATTTATGTTTTGTTTCTTTTTTTGCCCAGTTCAGAGCAGCAGGCAGTGAATGAGCAGTTGGGGGTTTCTGTGTTTCTGTGCTCAGAGGCACATGGGAAGGAATCCAACCTGTGACCTTCTATCACCACAAACGATTTCTGTACATTTTCACTCAGCTGGAATCAGGAAAGTCACATTTAATAGAAAAGATTTATTAAAATTTATAAATGAAATACTTTTTGAGGATTAATCAGTTTATTTGCCAAATTAACACAATGATTTTAAATGGCTTCTTTATGTTAGTGGTTTCTAACATAGGTGAATTTCTTATCTGGGGCCTTTTTTTTTTTTTTGCTGGAGGACACTTTAATAGTTCACGTAACTGTTTATGTAGAAAACTGTCATCCTGAATAGAGTTGGTTCTGAGGGGACATAACTCATCAGGCCAGAGGTGGAATCTTAGGGGAGAAAGGAAAACACAGAAAAGAAAGAAAGAAAGAAGTGAAGAACAGTATTTTTAAATGAGTACGTAGTATATTCTATCCACAGTCAAGTTCTGCAATAATCCACAATCTGACTAACGAAACGTCTCCTCAGCCTCTGCACACATTTCGGAATACAAAAGCTCGACAGACGCTTCTCTATAAGCATGTGGACGTATCAGATGATAAGGTGGACTAAAGCCTATAAATACGGCTGCCTGAGTCTCCCGGTGAGTTACTGCTTAAACTCTGCTGCAACACCTGAGGATCTCTGCCGTGTGAACGCCTCCGTCCTCCCTCCTGCTTTAACGTTTCATTATTTAGGCTCAGCTCTTCTCACATGGAAAGAGGCGCCGTTTGAAGACTCGTGTTTTCATGTGTTTTTACATGAATTAATCATCCGCGCCCTCGATCTATTGAAACGATGTCTCCTTGTGCGTAAAATGCCGCGCTTAGTGCGTCCTGGCGCGGACGATTGCTTGGAAAATGTGCGGTGTCAGTCGCGTTTCCTTCACGCCCCGCTGCTGTGGATCGGTGCTGAGCAGGAGTGGCATCTCGGCGACAAAATCTGGAGGAAAGAGCGTCCTTTAGAGCTCAGGCATGCATCGAGTAATGAGATCATTGGCGTTATAAATATCCCCGTGCCAGCAGAACAACTCCAGCTACTGCAGCCGGGGTAATGCCCAGGAGCGCTGCACGCGTGTGTGCGCACGGTTTCTGGTGCCTCAGACCTCAGGAGCGACACCAAAATGCCAGAAGTGGCCTAGCGAGTGTCTCCTTTTTGGAAGAATGAATGTTCCTCTTTACCTTCTGACCTTCGCTCACTTGATTTGCGCCGCCGCCGGAGAAAAGCACGTCTCTTTGGAGCGCCAACTTCTGGAGGAGGGGATCAGTTCGGGACGCAGGACTTGCAGGCTCTACTGTAGGGTTGGCATTGGCTTCCATCTCCAGATTCATCCCGACGGCAGAGTCAACGGCAGCCATGAGCCCAACCAGCTGAGTAAGTCATTCACTCCGGTTTCAGTGCACCGAGGACGTTAACTACTAAATTATAAACGTGTGACGCGCAGATGAAAACGGCGCGTCCCGCTGAGAATGCGCACTCGGATCTACATTCAGGCATTTGCTCTAATTGATCCCCTTCTGTTTGCAGCTATATCGGTTTTAAATGTCATCCCTGGAAGTTATAACGATGATGATTTACACAGGAAGAGTGTAAGGACCGCGCACCTAAACTTAGGCGGCTCGACCCTGCGAAATATCTGGGCAGCGGCCATCTGGTTGACGAGTCCTGTTTGTGTCTCTCCGGGATGTTGGCAGGTAGACTATTTGTGGAAGTAACAGGTGCAGCAGTGAGACACCGGGATGTGTTGGATTGCCCATCAGCACGATTGTCATCACAACAACGCTGCTCCACAGACACTGCAAAGAATATCCGGCTTAAAAATTAAACATCATCATCATTATCACTTATTATTGAATCCTCGGTCTGTTTGCTTCACAACAAGTGAAAATATCGTTTGTTTTGCATGAAAATTCAAAGATTAATTAATAGTAATCATAAGTTGACAAGTACATAATTGTGCTCTGAGGAAAGAAGTTTGTAGCTGATTTAAGTTAATATTTTGAATCTGTGATGAGCAAATATTGGCCCAGGTTTAATGGCCAATCTATCAGTTAACCCCTTGTAAAAAGCAGAGAAATTCAAACATAACTTGTGAATAAGAAAGAAAGAGAGACGTGACTAACATCAAGTTTGAAAAGATATTTAAGCTGAAAATTATTTCTCTCAATTTGAAAAAAACTTAAGGCCAACAGGCTGAACAGCAGCACAAACTCAGGACTGACCAGTTTTCAGCTGCATCCAGAACAAGGAAAATCAGGACTATTAGCATGATGAGTTCTGACTGGAAACATTTATGAAAATACAATAAACACAGCAGCATCATTTAAAATGCCAGCGTTACAGCTGCCCTGTGTGTGAAACTTGTCCTGTCTCATCTAGGCCAGAAGACTAAAGTCATAAATCAGATTTCCAGTTTTTACTGCACCATCAGATCCCTCATCGCTCATCCTCTGACGAAACAGCCGAAGCTCACCGTGAAAGTGCACTTGTGCCTCCATTTCATGGTCCCCTTTAGAAGAGTTGTCAGGTTACATGGATTTCATCGCAACAGCCATGTGGTTTCGAATCCTGCATGACAGCGCTGGAGACGAGCAGGAGACTGGACGTCTTAGATTTGTAATATGAAGATTGTTTTACCATCACAGAGCATCAGACGTCTCAGACAGTAGTTTAAACACAGTTCACTGACTGTAGAGATGACAGTGTTCTGGAAACGAACTTCTTTTGTTGCTGGTGCTGTACAGCAGTGCTGAGATTTCCTTCTCTCATGTGACAGCAGTTTAGACTTGTTGTGTTTTTATGGGTTTTTTTTTTTTCAATTTTAGATGCAAATGATTACCATCAGTTTGGGTTTCAGTGGACACTCATGATGCTACAGATGTTGTCCCCTCTGACACAACTTCCATCCTGTGTTGCTGAGTTAGGCTTAAACTTAACTCCGACCTGAGGGTCAGGCTTAGGGTACGTTCTTATGTTTTTTTTTTTTTTTAAATATAAGGTTTTGGGAGAAAAGTGATGCAGCACAGACGATGTTTTTATCAAAACAGAGGACAGAATGTTTATTCTGGTTATATCAATAAAATATGTGCCATGAATGCATCAGCTGGTGTTAGTCTCCTACACTGTCTGCTTTAGGCAACTAAAGGATGATTAAGTAAATATTCCTTTATTCATGTCTCCTGATATAATTGTGAAACACCTCTTTGTGCACCAGCTCCATAACCATGTTACTTTCCTCTGTTATATATGGTATTTGTGAAAACCTGCCCAGTACAACCAGTTGAGGGTAGTTACTGAGGGAGGGGGATTCACGTCTGGTTCAGCCTGGTACCTCTCAGAGCGTAATCTTACATCTATGAACAGGCTGCTGCTGTTAGTCCCACGAGTAGCGTTAAAGTTAAATTTGTTTTTGCAGACAACAATAACAGCCTGCGATGCATGTAAAAGCCTCAGTGCAGACCGTCCCACTAACAGCCACACACAGTGTCCCTGAGCTCTCCCATAACTGCTGCACTGTGTTGTGCCGCATGAGTTCAGTCAGTAAAGTTTTCATTTCATCTCAAATCAAGCTGAGAAAAAACAAACTGAATCGCTGCTAATTTGTTCACCGAACTTCAGAAACAGTTTTTAAAGATATAAATTGCACAATGCGCCATGAGTTTGTTCTCATGCACGCTGAAGCGCTCTGATCTGAACGAACACACTGTGACATCAAGGTAACTGAAGTGACACGACAGCAGAGCAGGTCGTGTCCACTCTGTTATCCGGGCGCTGGAGCAGCGGCGAGATACAGAAAATGACAAGCGTAGTAAAAATACACTCTGTAGCCCGTCAATCATCAGAGCATGTTGTTTGTCCTCCCAGGTGTCCTGGAGCTCTTTGCAGTTTCTCAGGGGGTCATCGGCATCAAAGGGGTCTACAGCAACAGATTCCTGGCCATGAATAAAAGAGGACGGCTCCACGCCACTGTAAGTATCACACTCGCTTCACAAACCGCTGCTGGTTGTCTGCCTGTGCTCTTTAATTCACTCTCAGCACAGGGTTAGGGTTAGGGGGGTGTTTGCAGTGCCGTTGTCCAGCCACGCAGCTGTAATGGCTCTTATGATGTTCACAATCTCACAGTTACGTCAGTGCTGAAGATTCATTTAATACTGTCCTCCACAAAACTTGTGACAAGTGGCAGAAAAGTTAAAATCATGTGTCAGTTTTGGAAAGTCACAAGTCGGCCCTCCAGTCCTGACACCGGAAAGGTGTGGGAGGAGGAAACCATCCGACAGGCTCTCACCTGAGGCATACCGACGCCTTAATTAGCTTTTTGCTCTTTCCAGCTGCATCTCATGGTTGGATTATGTTGTCGCACGTGCTGCCTTCAAAGATGGAGAAAGAACATCCGTTCTCGACGTTTCATATTGTTTACCTCTAATTGACCGTTTCTTGTGTGCTGAGCAGACTTCCTCCCAGCGTCCTTACCCAGCACCACAGTTTAATTTGGCCAGATACCGTGAACCCGCATCTCATTTAGTGCTGATCTGATGCTCCTCTCTGCTGCGGTCCAACGTTATTTTGACCCACGAAACTGGTGTATTCCTCCATCAAAACCATGCCTAGTGCAGCTATATTTGTTTAATTTATTAGCTTCTGCAGCTCTGCATCTGTGCTGCATATTAAAAAAAAAATCCCCAAATCTGACATCAGCATGTCATGGCATACTGCTGTAATCTTTAGCCACAGTTTGAAGACTTTTAAATCCCCCCAAACACACAGTAAACCCAAATCTCCCCACAGCAGCTTGGCCTCGCTGCCATAAGCGGGCTGGCCAGCCGCACTGACGAGTCATCTGTGGGAGCCTTGGCAGACGTGCAGATAGAAGCGGCTCCCTATTAGCATGTGTTAATGGGAAGAGCAGATTAAGTCCTATCTGGGACGGCTGATAATATACAGAGGAACGAGCCACAAAGTGAAAATCAATATGATGAGTAAACAATCGGCCAGGCAAGCAATCAGAGAGCCAGAGAGTCTGCGAGCTGCTGCGGGTGTTCATGCTGAGTGACGGCGATTTATGGCCCCTCAGCTCCCGGTATTGTTTCATGAAACCATGTCAGCGGGGAGTGATGTGGCGTCTTTCATCAAAGTGAATTCTCAGCCGTAGCTTGTTAGAAATGTACTGTTGTGACTGTGTGCTGTCCACCAGCAGATACATATTCAGTTGTCGTTCCAGCTTATAAAAGCACAGAGGAAAATTACAAACTTTCTGTGGGTCAGCACTTCCCAAACAAGATTTACATGTGAACCGAAACTATGCGGGCAAGGATAAGAGAAAACAATGAGACGAAGCAGAACAACACACGGCGGGGGACATGATCAGTTTTGTTCTGCTGGAAGTTTTTGGTGCGTAACCAGGGTCTGAGGCAGCGGGGTTTACTCTTGTGGTCCAGCGTGCCTGCAGTCCTGTCTCATCTGTCCCAGTTCCTGTTCCAAACTGTCCAAATGTCAAAAATGAAAGTTTCCACGTTCACTCAAAGGTCAAACATATGCTGTTTATCAGTCCATGGTGAAAATCCTCTGACCGATTGTGACAATGATGCAGTGTTATGCAGACAGGTGATCCAGTCGTGCTCCGTGGCATGTATGAAATGCCGAGCAGGCCCAGCTGATTCTCATTTTGTGTTGGCAGGAGCTGCAGTCACAAAGACTGCTCACCTGGATGCTGTTTCAATAGCAACAGTGACTAGAGTGACATGTGCATTTAGATCTATGGGAAAGACGTCAGTACAAAGGGTCATAAGTTGTGATCAGCAGCTCACATTTGTCAATGACAAAGGGTCAATGCCAAGGAGCACTGAAGCTGTTGTGCCGGCATGTGTTGGGCCAGCACCGGACTGGAGTCTGCAAATGGTTTTTTATTTTGAAAATCAACGAGATTCTCCATGCCTCCATGTTCCTGTGTCTGGCTTCCTGCCCGGCTCGATCTGCTCTGGGCAGCTTGACATGGCTTCTGTCAAAAATAGACAGAACAGCAACCACAGCTCTCCTGGATGCCTCAGGGTAACCTGAGATGAATGGGATGAAATCAAAACACAGCCTGAACCGCGTTTTATCGGGGTCGTCACGTATCGTTGTTTAGGAGACCTGTTGACCTTAGGACCATTAGGATACGGCAACATCGAAATTTACACTTGTACATAAGAAACTGAATCAGAGACATTAATTCATGGTCCCCACAGGATGAACCCCTCTCATTTTAGACACAGTTAAGATTTAAGAAAAAAAAAAAAAGTCTGTTTGTTTATAACACTGTGCAGCCTCTAGAAGCTCATAGCAGGTCATTACACTTTTTCTATTTATTATGTAGATCGTATTATTTTTATAAATACAGTAAATGTAGGTTCTTTCTTTGCAGTACAGCTTTAGCAGTTACATACCCTGCACTCTGAGAGGCTGTTCTCTGGCTCCGACCATCGTAGCTGGAGCTTATTTTTGCCTCCGGAGCAGCTCTGCCTCAGAGCAATATTTGTATAACTAAAACTCCAATCTGTGGCTACAGCTGCACCGAGCTATTTAACCGCCTTGATCGTTCAGGGTGGATGTAAACCTCAGGGGCCACAGAGAGGCTTGGGCTTCACGCCGGGGTGTCAGGTGACATCCTGAACCTTATCTTGTTGCATCGTCTGTCATATTTAATATTTAGATGTTTTCACAGTGGCAAGTTATTGACTGGATAATGGCAGAGGAGACAGATGCACGCTGCTCAGCGTGACCTACTCAGCAAGCCATCACAAACGTTTGAAAGGTGAAAGGGTCGCCTGCATTAGCTGAACAAACAGTGAGTGACAGGGGAGAGAGAGAGAGAGATGGGACAGGAGAGAGAGAGACAGAAATACATGACTAAAAAAAAACTCATGTAGCAACAGAAAATACGGATATAAGGATTTGATTGTTGAAACCACGTGAAACTACGTGTTTTTGATTTCTGTCACATTTCTCAGCAACAGTTTCTTGCGGTGATGATGCAAAAACACTTTTTATGTCAGATCATTCACAACCAGTTCACTACAAGCCCAGTTCTTTTAAATTAAAGAGCAATATAAGAGTAGAGTTATACTAGACTTGACTTAAATGTACTGTCTGTTTACCACTGACATTTTTGGCTCGGAGAAACATATTGCAACAAACACTAAACGAATTGCCATGAAATTTGGTGCAGATGTCCATGGTCCTCAGAGGATGAACCCCACTAACTCCGATGATCCCCTGACTTTTCATCTAATACCACCAGGAGGTCAAGGTTCCCATATGTCCACTGAAATATCTCGGTGCACATCTCTCAACACGCATCGATTTGTATTCAGATGTAAACAAATGTAGAAGTACAGTACAAGGGTTTTTCAACCAGTTAATTTTACAAACTCAGTCCTTAAAGCTTGAGCACATCAGGGTAGAATTAGAGTGTGGATATTGTTAAGTTTGTGGTCTCAGATTTTCAGATAAAAAGGACACAAGAAACATTATTTCGGAGGTAAAGTTTGTCACCAGTAGCTTTCCATCCTCTGCCCTCGATACAGCTAACCCCGGGGATCATGGGAAAGGTCCCTTTAAAAGAGTGTGACCAATCCAGCAGGGCAAGAGCCAGGTTAAACAGCTGTACAAGCATTATGATTTTAACAATAAGATCTCTGGAATCTGGCAGCCATTAAATCCTATGAAACACAGCAGAGGCCAAATCTTCTTCCTGGTATGCATTCTTGTGTGTGTGTGTGTGTGTGTGTGTGTGTGTGTGTGTGTGTGTGTGTGTGTGTGTGTGTGTGTGTGTGTGTGTGTGTGTTCGTACATGCTCCAGTGGATTTGTTTCCAAATGTGTAATTCCCTGACTGGTACCAGAGCCGGTACGTGGCTGAGATGTAGCGTTCTGTTAAATCACATCAACCCACCCATAGCAATGACTCGGAGTTCTGTACAATGTTCTAATGATCTTTAAAAACAACATCCAAGAGGAACAGCCGGTCACTTTGAATAACTTAAACGTTTGCTCTTCTCTGCCGCGGCCACAGCGCACTCCCTCGTGACTGGCATGTTTACCAAACGCTGTAATGGCATCATTTTCTGCTATGCTGCACTCTTCAGCAAAGCAGAACAGTTTGTTTTATTTCAGAAAGGCAGGAGGTTATACAAGGAAGTCATACTGCAGCAAGTAACCAGGCATCCCTGGGTACATGTCAGAGTTTCCCACTCCAGATATTTTTAGGTTCAAAACAGGAACATTCATACGTGCATATCTCAGATTCTGACACCGAGATATGGTTGTAACACACTGTGCCAGTATTGTCTCTCCATTTTCAGGAAGAATATAATGGTACATCCACAAAGGAATTTTCTGATGTCAGATTTGGGGCTTTGTGTCTCACAACTTTTGTTGCTTTCCAAAATGGACAGTCCATGCAGAGACACAAAAATAGGCAGGGTTTGAACTTCTCTCACGAGCTCTCGTTCGTCATTTGTTACACAACTGTCGTCACTTTTCATGTGTACAAACGAGTGCAACAACACAAATTCCTCTGAGGAGAGACTGTCCAAAAGCAGGCGCTGTTATCCCCATTTGTATGGCAACTCATCACAACGGCTTTTTGCCCGTCTCTGTGACAGCAGGCTCTTTGTCCGACCCTTCATCCTGGCTTAAATGGGTTGAAAGCATCGACTACATCTTTGGCTCTGATTGTTCCAGTTTTCCTTACGACCAAAATAATTTATTCCATCAGAATCATTTAAAAGATGCTATAATCCACAAAGAAATCCTCCACCTGAGTGATGCAGTCTAATTGGGGATGTTGTACAACATATAAGATTTTTAAAAAAGAGCTTTGTTAACTGCTTTAAATGTGAAACCAAAATTTTAACCCAATCACGCTGACATCCATTTCAAACTGTGTTCACGAAAGCTGCTGTGTAATTACACAAAATGATCAACAGCCTGTGTGTCTTTAGTCAGAAATTTGTCGTAGATGAATTAATACATGCTTCATAATGAGTGTCAGACCAGTACAAAGGAGGCTCTGCTGCTGTCAGTCAGAGCATCTCTGTGATGAGGAAAGTCATTTAGGTGACTCTGAAACCCACTCGCCTCAGTTGCTCCGGCGCTCGACCAATCAGATCACAATCAGATGATGTCATGTTGCCCTGCAGTTGGGCTGGTTAGAAAGCAGTCGCAGGTTGTTCCCATCCTGAATTCCGTTGTAATCATGGCGTTACGCATACGATCGAGTTCAGCACCAGAAATTCCTTCAGCTTTGGCCATTGCGTAATATGTTTAACATCAGCCTCTCTGTCCATTCCCCTTTTCTGCTGTTTGAGAAAACCTAACTCGGCTGTTCCGCCTTAACGTTATGTCATTATGTTTCCCTTCTTTTGTAGGAATGGTTCACCGACGACTGTAAGTTCAGGGAACGCTTCCAGGAGAACAGCTACAACACTTACGCCTCAGTAATCCACAGGAACCACAGGACTGGTCGCGAGTGGTTTGTGGCCCTCAATAAGAGAGGGAAAGCTAAGATGGGCTCCAGCCCGCGGGTCAAATCCCAGCATGTCTCCACCCACTTCTTGCCAAGGGTCAGCCTGCATGACAAGAGCGAGCAAGGCTTCACCATCACAGAAAGGAGCAAAGAGAGGAGGAAATCCCCACCGCCAGCGCCGCCCAAACCGCCTTTAGCGAAGGCTAGCATTCACGCGGGAACAGCGCCGAGACGTACGCAAGTCAAGTACTGGCCCAAGTTTCGGTTTGGATAGATATCACAGGGTTTTGCTCTATCGGACATGTACTGTGAGTAATGGGCGCGCCCCAAAAAACTGACAGTGGCCATTTATCACATTCAAAACATTCCGGGTATCTGTGACGAGCTGCGTGTGAAAAACCTTAAAGGGCTGCCAGGTACAACTATTACGCTGACGCTATGATCATAGATGGGAGTTGTCTTTCCACTTGAGTTGATGATGCTGTCGTCCTGTTTTGTGTTTTCAGTTGTGTACATGGTGAACAACACATGGTGTAATAGGTGGAACAAATATATGTCACCTTGGATCATAGATGTGTGTTTTGCCATAAGCAGAAGACAACAAACGTCTTTGGATCAGAGGTTTATTTTCCCATCACCATCAGCTCGAAGCGAATACAGAACCAAAATGCAGTTTCGATTTACAAACTTATTAGTGACTGGACGTTATCTCCAGCTGGGGATGTTATTGTGTTTTTAAAAAGCGAAACTCTTTTTGTTCCGTCCCTGAAGTGATGCAGCGAAGTCAAACTGGATGACACAGATTTCGTAAACTTTAAGTTATTTGAGAGTTCAGTTCAGTTCAGTTCAGTTCAGCTCTGGTTTGAACAGACTCGTTAACAAATGACAGACATGCAGCTCATATTCAAAAAGTTCCATTTAAGAGAAAGTTAAATAACAGTTAAAATGTTCAAATACATCTAAAAATAAGAAGCGAGGTATAAAACATAGCTGTAAAATTCCAGTTTTATTGGCGCTGTCAGCCCGAGAAGTATCATGTTGCTTCTCAGAGCAGTGAGACCGTGTAGCGTCGCACAGACAGCAAATCAACCATGTTTTAAGATCGAACAACACTCCTTCAATAAAGAAAAAATAACTTCACAAAAACACATGAAATAATTATATAACAAATATGTGTGTTCTCCCCGTCAGTTTAAAGGTAAATGATGTGATAAATTTGACTCTAAGGCACATTTTTTTAGCCACTTCTGAGACACGAGAGACGCTTTCAAACCTGGCTGCTTCAAACACGTCTCCTGCCTAACAACACACACACCGACCAACTGTCCCTTCCCTAACACCAGATTTGTGAAAATCAACATGAAAATGAAGACTGGCTCTCTAGAGACTCTCCCCTCCTCCTGGACAGCTGTGAGGGATCAAGGAGAAAACTGTCCGTCAAAACTATCATTTTAGCAACCGGCTGTCCCCTGAAAAATCTAGAGTCACGACCTCACGGCATTCCACCCAGGAGGAGCGCACACCGCCGTCACCACAGGGATAAAGATGCAGGGAAAGACCGGACCCGTGTTTTGGGGAAGGTTCAGGCCGTCGGTGTATCAGATGGCAAACAGCCGTGGAATGACTGCGTAGGAACGTACGGACATCTCTGGGGACGAGGACGGGGGTTTGGTCTTGAACAGCACAGAACGACCTGCCTGAGAGCCTGAACCGTGAATTCACGCTGTCTTTAACTGTTTGACGTACTTGAGCTTTGGTAACATTTTGTAGAAGCATGCAAAGAAATTCAAATCAACTTTGCTTTTTGTTAACTTGTGTATTAACCTTTGGGAAAATGTTTCAGGTACTTAAAAACACATAATCTGACACAGTGCAAAGGTCTGAAACTTTTATCTATACTCTTACATGTATTTACAATTTCTAAGGGTTTTTTTGGGGTCATGGATTTGGAAAATTATCTTGTGTCTTTACACAATATTATAGTGCACTTACGGTACATTTTTTAAATACAAATCATTTCATGCAACAGTATAACCCAAGTGATTTACAAATGTGGTTAAGATTAGCGCAAGGTCATGAAAGTACAGTGACTATGAAAGCACTCAGAGTTCTGTTACCCAACCCGAGCCTTCTGGTTGCGTAACCTTCAGGCTTGGTCCGGGTTCAGGTCTGCTTATTTTCAAATGTATTTATTAAGATTTGTCTCTTTCCTTCGCTGACTGTGCTAATAATGAGGAGACGGGGTGTTTCCGGTGTGTGCTGCATTAGCCTGGCGAGCTATCGGTCAGGAATAATACAAAAACACAGCTTCAGGTCTCAGGTTTACATCTCAGATTTGACAGCAACATGTGCACGGACCAGGTTCCAGTCTCAGTTTTAAGGCCTTGCCGTACAGGATTCATATGATTAATTATATAAGGTTACTACACAGGTTAATCCGGTGGAATAGATCCACCATGGCCAAGTGTCACCCACTGCTTTTGTCTTTGTCCAGACAAACAACAACAGTGTTCAGCAGGAGCATGTAGCAAATTAACAAAACACCATCCTTTACAAACTGTAGGTATCTTGATGCTGTTAATTTTTCTGTGTTGTCATCATGTCGTTTGGTCTTCATACACATCCCAAAGAAATATTTTTTGTACCAGAATTTTTTAAAAATAAAAACGTACATATGCAGAAGAGTTTTTATGTACTATGAATATTACAAATAAATATATCAGTGGATATTAACAAGTATTATGTTTCATATGACATTAGGTGAAAGGCAGCCTGTGGTTGTATGTGTGCAGTGGCAAATATTTATATGTTTGAGAGTGAAATGGAAGATTTGATTAAGTTATGGGTTTTATAATAAGACATCTGTGATGAAGTATGTGAGGACTGTGTATCTCGATGGAATCCTAAAGAGAAGGAATTGGCCTGGGTCACTGTGGCTGACTAATGAAAGACAGGTGTGTGTGTGTGTGTGTGTGTGTGTGTGTGTGTGTGTGTGTGTGTGTGTGTGTGTGTGTGTGTGTGTGTGTGTGTGTGTGGTGACAGGACTGTGCTGTCTGATACTCTCCAAACCCTCTGAGGTCATGACGGGTTTTTACTTTAGTCTAAAACAGACCCGAGTGCTGATCACTCATTATTAATGAGTGTGAGTGGGATTCCTCCTCCACAGACACTAATCGTTCGACATTTAGCCTCATTAACTTTTTTGTGTCACTGGTGCTGATGTAGTGTAACTTACCTGTGCAATAACACTATGGCCCCAAAAGACGAAGATAAAAGAGGAAGAACGTTTCAAATTCATTTTGATCAGTTAGATTGTCTCAGGATCAGACGTTAGATTAACTAACACCAAAAGAATCACTGATTGGCTTAATGGACGCTCAATCAACAGAGGGGGGCCAGAACCACCCCAGCTCTTCCAGGGCCTTCAGTCCAGAGAGGAGTAATCACTTCCTGAAAGGTTATACATCTTAGAACCACATCCTCCACTTCACAAGATTTCCTGAGGAACCTGCGTTCACTTACTTTCCCAAACTCTCCGGGACACATGGCTTCAAATCATGATAGTCTACCCTTTAGAAATTTTCCAGCATTGCCAAAAAGCATGTAAATTTACATTCGGTATGAAATGGTGAACCTGATCACTGATGTGAAGCTAATCCAGATGTATGAAAGCTTTATTCACTGCTGCACATGTTCACCCTGCTGCCGTACTTCTGTTTAACCATGTTCCACTCCCAGCAGCAACACAGAGGCCAGTTACATGATCTGTATTACATTCTGCTGTAGTGTGGAAATAAAACTGACATTACAAACGTGGCGTTTATCTGTAATCCAGACGTATTTACAGAGAAAAAACATGAGCACAAACTTTAAAACACAGACTACGTCTTGTACACATGTTTGAACACAAGTTTTTAAACAATACAAAGTTCAAAATCTTGTCTATAGTAGATAAGAAACTAAATTTTAAGTATGCATTCTTCCATGTACTGCTCTGAATTTATGTGCCACTCATTTGTCATTCTCCTTAGGAAGTTCAGTATAAAGATAATTGTGCCAAATGTTCTTTGATTCCATTGAAGACTGTTTTTACCAAGATCCTTCGATGAACATTGATTAGAAAATCAGGTAACATGAATCAGAAGAGGAAAGGAATACAGAGAATCACCATGAAAAGAACTGTTCAACACAGAATAAGAACAAGAGAAGTTTTGCTTTTATTATTCATATTGCTGTTAAATAATGAAGTGGGTCTTTATTTCTTGGTAAGAAAACACTGGGTGACCTTAGAAATAAGACGAAGCTTGCGTGACAGTCTTTATTTAAAGTTTATCATGAAGGCCAAGGTTCCCTCGTTAACCCACTCACATCGCTCCTCTGCCATCTGCCTCCACTTTCTTTTGTCTTGTTTGTGTGTCTGCATATGCTCACGTTGGCTATAAGCTACATGGCTGTCGCATGAGAGCACATACACAACAATATTTTTAATCATTACCTCACTTTCCGTGGACGTCATTGCAGAGCCGTTAAAAGTCATGCTGAATGAGAAAATTAAACAAAATTGATAATAAAAGATGATAATGACAGCCAAGAGTCACAGTGTTTCTGTAAATGGAGCCGAGAACATTCCCACTGAACATTTTATTCTGTATTTTACAGTCGGTAAAGTTGCCAAACGGGTTTGATTTGCCAGGATTTAGGAACTGACATCATGGGACTGGATTACTTTGTCATCTCATACATTATTCCAGGTTGTGGCCCAGAGCAAAGAGTAAACTGAATTCAGAAGATTTTCAGGTACACATACACAGAGATAGACAGAGTACTACAGAGGACATGTGGTACTGTAGGGATTAGTCATTTATTAATTAAAATGAGAATTGTTGAATTCAACCATGGTAACTTTCTTAGGAAAGAGCCGCTGGAACCACACATCAAATTTTAAAAGTCTTCACATGTCCAAAACAGACCTCTTCCTGGATCTGAAAAAAAAAAAACCTGTGGAAAACTTACTCAAACATGACTCGCATAAATGAATTTTAAGAAAAAAGAAATGGTCTGAAAGGAACCCGAGGACAGACCTGGTCTGAAATAGACCCAAACAGAACCAAAGAAAGAGAGAGAACACTTTTCTTTTTATGATAATGACAGTGGGTCTGCTCAGACCCACTCAGGTGTTAGACTTACACCCGAGACCGTGGAAGCAGGATGGGACTCAGAGGAGCAGTAAGGACCAGTGTTGACCTATAACCTTGTGTTCTTTTTTAATATGCATTTCAGCTGCACTGGAGCTCTGTCCAATGTAAATTAGAAAGATGCTGCATACTCTTTTAGCTTTCAGGGTTCTCTTCGGTCCATCAGATGCACTTTACCTGTGACTCATTCAGGCATGGAAACAACTATCACTGCAAAACTGTTCCATCCATCTGTCCATAAAAGCCTACCGGAGCACACACCGGGCAAGAGGCAGAGTGACCACATGGGGTATGATACAAACTCTGTGTGGCTGCAGTGTACAGGGAGATCTATACATCAGCAGAAAAACAATCACGTTTGTAGAAAAAGTGAAAACAATCAGAGTTAAGTTTGTGACTTTACTGGCAAATGGCAGGGTTTTTTTTTCAGCTAAAAAAAAATTTGAGAAAAAAGTTGTTGTTTTCATCATTTTATATTTATTAATGAAATTGTATTTTATTTATTTATTTTTTAATCCAGCAGATGCCTAATGTTTGCTTGCTCGGAACGTTTGGGGGCTTGCGCGCGCTGGTTTCCTGACTTCCGGTGACGAGCCACCTGAGCGTTTGAAATAAAGGTAACGCGGTTGTTATAGCAGCGTTTAACAACACAGACGCCGAGAGGACGGAGCGCAGCACCGCCGTTCGTTTTCGCGATTCAATGGCACAATTTAAAGCGTACGAAGATTATCTGGACTCCAAAGTCACGCCAATGGATTTGTTTTACTTAAAAGTGAGTCACACTGGTACAAACTGTTGACTTTAGCCCCGCTTGTAGCATGTAACCCCGCTTACGTTCTGCTTTGTACACCACGCCAGAACCGCATTCACCAAACTGTCAGTTTAAAGTTGCCTCTATCAGTGTACAGCACGGCACCCTATAAACAAACAACTTTCGACTTCTCAAAATCGCCAAGACCCCTTCTTCCATTCGGCATGTACCAAATACTGCAACTCGTTGTTTTTTTTTTTATGAACGCATTACTTGGTTCAGATCTGTTGCTTTAAAGATAGCAGCGGCAGCCAGCTAACGTTTCGCTGGTTCAGTAAGTAAACGGATTTTAGAAGTTGTTATTGAATTGTTTGCCGTTTAGTAAGTGAAGGGTTTCCGTTATCGAACAGTGTCCGTACGATTGTTAAACGGATTTCATGGACGTTTTACACCGTATTAGTCGCTGGTGCCATAAAATGACAACATTTTGCATGAAATCTGGCGTGTGGTACTTTTTGTGCGACGTGTTTAGTGGCCACAACAAGTAAGCGTTTCATTCGCTAACACTCCTAAACCTTAGCTGCATTTAAGCTGTGTATCTTGGGTTCAAACAAACGTGAGGTTTGTCATGGAGTAAGTTTTGTTGGTGTAGTGTCCACGGCCAGACGCAAGGTGGCAGTCACACACAGGTGTGGTAATAGCATATAAACCACCGTGGTGTTGGCAAAAAGCTTCCACCACTCTAGTCATTTAAAGTTTGCTTTATGAGACAAAGCAGATAAATTCAGATTATTATCCCACTTAGTTCTACAGTTTTAAAACAGCAGACAAATTTCTTGATTCTGATCATTTGTCTTTTGTCGAAAGACTAAAACACACCTCAACTCGAGTGAGGTGTTGGTCCTATGTCCTATGTTTGTATGAGTGATATCGCTTTTTAGCAAATATATCAAACAGCAAAGTTCACTGCAAGGTTTAGTTGGTCCCCCTTTGACAACACGGTCTCTGCTCCTAACCACAGGTACTTTACTGTGAACATTAGGTTTGAAAATCCCAAATTTATTGTAAGATATTGAGACTACAAGGCTCAAACAAGTTCTGAATGAGTAAACTTGAATGAAAATTGTTTAAAATTAAATTATATTGTCTATTTTCAATCATTCAAAAGTCTTACTTAAATGTATTTTAACTGGTGCACAGATGGTTATAAATATCCTCGAAATGAAACCTGCACATCAGAGATGGGAAATCCTGCGCTTGCCCAGCAGATGGCACACTTGTTACTGATATACCAACTGCTGCTGCTGCTGTGCCCACTTTGTTTGAACACCTGTGTCCACACAGAGAGCAGAACAAGTCCTATCTGACCTGATAATCAGCTGCAGTCAATCATATCAAACTCAGTCACCCTTGTGTTGTGACAGAGCTCCGTCAGCCCAGGTCATCTAACGCGTGCAGTCACGCTGATGACGCCTAACTTCTGATAAATCAGCTAATTATAAACCTGTTTTTTTTTTCCCCAGATTATGTTATTTAGGACCAGCCACAAACTATGAACTCAGAAAACTGCATTGGTTAACAGGTCATATTACAAAGTCACTGTGGCCTTGGCCATAGATGTTCTGGAGTATTAGTCCAAGTCCTGGTGCGTAGACTGTCAGAAGCAGTTCATTCAAATAGACTTATTCAATGAGCCTTGAAAATGAAGACAATGATTTTCAGGCCAATTTTAGGCCCCGGCAAATGTCTGAGACTCATTTCTGGTGAGCCACATCAAAGTTGAAGGAAAATATAACTTTTCCTCTCGGGTGCGGACACAGGCCCGGCTGTGAGGATTTTGGGTAGGAGGACATGTGGCAGGAGCTTTGATCTGACAAGCCACAGGATTTGACAGCAAGATTTGGTTTTTAGATGATGACTTTATGGCTTGGCTTTAATTAACGGTGGGTCTGCAAATGGTGATTGGAATAATATAGCTAACAGTGCCTGCAGAGGCACCAACATTCGCACACACACACTTAGAACATGACTGGACATGTGTGTGTGCTTGAAATCACACTAAGTCCACAAATCTAAACTATCTGAAGATTGTGGCGTTGCACAGCAGATCATCACTTCCATGTTTTGTGGAGGGAAGTGAATAAATAATTTTCAGTTAAAGGTTATTGTGGTGAGTAAATCCTAAATCTCAGTGGCAGACAAAATGTTGGAATTGATTTCTCAGGACTCGGTGGTGATTAATGAGCTGGACTCAGATCCAGGATGCTGCAGAAACTGGATATATGCTTTATCTAAAATAGCCACTGACTCATCAATTAGGGGATCAACAGAAAATAAATCATTTATCTGTCAAGCAGAAATTAAAACATATTTAGGTTTTAGACCATTTGTCTAAGATTTTTTCACAAGTTTTTCTTTATATTTCAGAATATTGAAAACAGCAGTTGCACTGAGTCTCTAGAAAGAGCTGTGGGGAAAAAAAAAATGACAGCACTGCCAGCGTACCACGCCGAATTTCAAGACAACATCTGACAATCTCCAGACCCGGCTGCAGGCCACGTCCCCTCTCCTTGACTGACTCCTCTCCTTTTCTTGTCTCTTGCAGAGCAGGGAGTTGGCTCGTAAGCTGGTGGAGCACGGCCACAAGGGCACGGTCCTGAGCAGGGAGGAATTTGAGGAGAAGAAAGCAGCTGCACAGGCTGCGAAGAGCAACGCTTTGTACAACAGGAGCCGGCCAGTGTGAGTTAACTTCTCACCAACCCACCATGCTCACTGAGGTGTGGTCTGCATGACTAACAGGGGAGACAAATTCACACCAACCACCAGTCAGATGCTAGAATATCAGGAGGCTCTGTTACGTTCTGAAAATGAAGTTTGGCTGTTTTAAAGTCTGAGTGTGGTCAGAGGATTTTCGAATCAATCAGTCACCGTGGCCAGAAGAAGAAAAGTTACTCCTCTGGTCTCAGCCTCTCTGTGTTAGTGTTCTGCGGTTCGTTGTATTGACTTCTCATTCGGTATGAAGGAATGAAGGAATAATATTTCAGATGAGTGATCCTCAGTCTTCTCTCTCTAAACGTGTTTGTTGTGGTGGAAGCTGGCAGCTCCCCGTGCATCGGTTTCCGTGTGAGTGCTGTGATGTCTCAGACAGGTTCGGCTCCAAACCAGGTTTAATGTCTCTGGTCATATTTTTTTGTCAAAGGATATGACAAAAAAAAATGTGGACTTGACAGAAATTACCCACAGTATTTTATTTTTTTAACTTTTTTAACTTTTCATATAATCATCATTTTCTCCACTGTCAAGGTGTTTTGGGGTTTTTTTTGCATGATGCCACAAAAACCACACAGGGATACATAAAGAGAGGGAGAGGCTCTTCATCTGTTGGACTGTTGTTGAGGAAAAACACTGACCAGCAGCTCATCCCGACCTCTGACCCGGCCGATTGCTGCTGCATGCAGTAAATATTACTAGTTCCTTACACTGGACAAAAACCGTGTTCAGACTGAAAATAGCCGTGTGTTTTTCTCCAGCAGCTGAGTCGATGTGGGCGTGTTGTTATCACAGAGACAAGCATTTAATCCCCCGCCTTGACAGGTGCGAGACACAATAGAAAAATACTCCTGCTAAATATTTTCCTGCTATTAGTTATTCCACCGGGAATGTGCACTTGCATGTGTCTGATTGCCCAGTGCAGTTTATTGTTGAATGATACTGCGTTGCAGCAAAAGTTGAACCAGCTTGAGCAGTTTTGTCGAACAAGCTTTGTGGTTTATTTGCCTCTTATGGGCCTCTGTCAGTGCAGTGCTCGCATTGAAACGAATGAGGAGGTTTCATTTTTTGACACTGTGCTATCTTTGGTCAGAATGGAGATTTATTTTCCACTCAGACAGTGTGTTAGGCAAGTTTTACAGAAGATAGAAAGATCCCGATTTAAGCGAAAAACACAATATTTCAACAAAAAAAAAAATGTGTGCGTGTTCTGGGTGCAACTAAAGATTATTTTCATCATCAATTAATTGGCTGATCATGTTCTTGGTGAATGAGTTGATTGTTTAGTCTATGAAATGTTAAAAAAAAGTGATAAAATGCTGTTCAGTGTTTCTCGGAGCCTCTGTGAGGCCTTCAGTTTCCTTGTTTTGTCTGATCTACAGACCAAAGCCTAAAGATATTCAGCTCATTATCACAGATGACAAAGAAAAACAGCAAACTGCATTTCACAAAAGAAAGAAGGGATGAAGGGGAGCAATTCATCAAGCCCGTGTCCTGCATGAACAAGGCTTTTATTTGAACAAGCCTGCCCATCTGTCTCAGTTCGGATCAAAATGTTCAACGTAAACAAGCTGAATGACAAAACTGCAAACCAGAGTCCTCTGTAAACTGCCCCTCCTGAGGAAAGTGATCACACAGATTTTCTTCTCATTCTTGATAAAGCCATGCGGTTGTGGTATCTCGTTTGATGACAAGCCAGAACAGACTCCAAATAAGACCATTCACCACACACACACACACAGACACACACACACACACACAGACACACACACGGCTTTGGAGTATCCAAACATTTACCTGCTAGGTGTTGCATTTGATTGAACCCTCAGATGCTTATCCAAATGTGCAGATGTCTCACTGTTGTCCCCCCCCTCCTCCTCCTCCTCCTCCTCCAAACGTCTGTGAACATCAGTGACACTGGTGAAATGGGAGCCTCCACACCTGCAGTTACAGTGATATTAGGCCACAAAGCCTTTCATCTTGTCCCAGCAGGATTCAGGGAAATGTTGTACGGGAACGCTGGGATGTTATATACACAGTAGTCTGTTCCGTTTCCAAGATCTACATCCATGTAGGGACTGTTCCAAAGGCTGTGAGCCTGAAATGTGTTTGGTTTGTATGTGTCCTGACTTTGTTTGGAATATAGGATTAGATCCACGTTGACAGTATCCCGTCAGGCTAATTTTAAAGGAACACTCCATGGAAAAATCTTTCGGGCATCAAATACTCACCCTAGGTTTAAAAGGTGGCTCTGAAAAGTTTGTAGCTTGCTCCTCTGTGGAGGACGGCAGCTCGAGTTTGAAGTGGATTCACCACAGTTACGATGGATTCCAGCTGTGACTCAGAGTCACAGCAACATAAATCATCTAAATGTAGATAACAAACTGTATTTGTCTTGTATTGCTGCTTTATATCACAAAAGACAACCTTGGTTTCTGAAGTTAAATAAAAAAAAAAAAACAAGCTGTATAGTAGAACATGTTTTTCACAGTGAGGTATGGAAGTAAGTAAGTAAGCAGTCGAAGGACAGTTTCCAGTTTTACTCTGCAGGGGCTGAATGTGTGATAATCAAAAAGGCACAATTTCTGCGGAGTATTCCTTTAAATTTTTTTCCCACAACCATCACAGAGTAACTGTGTCCTGACCAAGTACATGTTTAATGAGTGTCAGCACCACAAGGGTAATGAGGGAGCAGAGTTGTTTCCCCGTTTGCGTTTTATATTGAACTTGACAGGAGCCGTGTCCAAAAAAACACGACTCTGAAACAATGAGGAGAGATGTTTTCTGCCAGGTTTAAAACACCAGTTACTTCCCATCTGCCCGGTTCATTTTAATGATTTTTGTTTTGAACATTAAAACACCTGTTTGAGAAACCCGGAGCGAATAAACGGACTATTTGGTTCAAGCACAAAATAGTTTCAAAACAGCCTCTCCTGGCTCACCCCTGTGTGATTTTTGCCACTATCAATTATAGCGTGGCTTGTTTTTCATCAGCTCTCTGCTGTGGACAGATGAAAATGCTCTGTTAATAATTGGACGTTGCTGGGAAAGACATCGCTCATAACAGTTTTACAGTCTGCTGCTCTGAGCTGACCGGACCGCAGCAAGTGGGTTTTGAATCCTCTCCAAGGTAATTAACCAGCAGTGTTATGCTGTTTCAGAAGGAAAACACTTTACATTGGATGTGATCCTGTTCTAGGTAAATGATAGCTTATGGCAAATTAATGTAATTTTTTTTCTAAATATTAAATATAAACCTCAAATAATCATCTGCTGTCTTTGAGGCTTCCTTACACTTTTGTCGGTCATTATGTGACCTGAGAGCGAAGAGTGGGTAAAGAATTTCAGCACACTTCACCTGCTGTTTGGATTATTGCTCCAATACTAACAACCTGTATGTGACCGTAAGCCGACAGGTTTTTTTGTATACGTGTGGTTTTTGAAATAATTAACAGCTTTAACTGCTTTCCCACCCTTGAAAATTTGAAATCTTGCAAAAGACTTCGTCGAGAGAGGAAAAAAAAAGCATTTGCAGACTTTTTCCGTCAAAAGAGGTCAGTTTGAGCTGTGCCCCCCCCCCCCCCCCCTTCTCTGTCTAAAGGCAGATTGCTCTTTCCTCTGTGGTCTTCTGATTGGACTTCCACCAAACTGACCCCCTGACCTCCTGTTATGGTCGCACTGTGAAAACACGGGCCCCTGGATGCAATGTACCACCTGCAAAGTGGCTGCGCACAATCAGTACAGTTGGCTGCGGCCACAAAAGCTGGCAGCTGTACAGTAAACAAACTAAATGTAGTCGTTCTTTGGCCAGAGCAGAAAAAGAAATCCATCCGTCCGTTCCGATGAACAGAGCTGAAAGTGGAAGAACCGTGCGTTTGGATTTGCATTTTATTTGTGGCTCTTTTGCTTATCCATGCTTATCCTCTGGTGGCAGTGGGTAGCCATGCTGTTTTGGGAATGCATTTTGCCTTCTCTGTAGGCCTGAACCTGTGTCTCCCAGGGCATGTCTTTTTTCACCGCTCCGTCACTGCTCTGTGTTTTTCCCCTTCCTTTCTCTTCTTTTTAACCTCCCTGTGCGCTCTGGGAGACCTTTAGTGCCTGCAGGTGTATAAATAGAGCTGTTTTCAATTAAGGGCTAACCTCGCCTGTAGCGTGCATCTGATCAATGAATGCCCCCGCACCTGTGGTAATAAAATACCAAGGGAGTGGAGATAGTGCTGTGAATGCTAATCAGATGTTGCCCTGTTGTTGCCCTGTCTCATTCTTAAGGACAACACGCTCCTCCTGACAGCTCGGCTGTGAAAGGAGGGGCTTTGCCAGCACATCACAAAAAAAGACCAAACAAAAGAGCTGCTGCTCTCATCAGACATAAGTGAAACTCAATACGTGATTGAAAAAAGGAAACTTGAATGAATGGGATGCTTAGTCAGTTGTGTGGTTGTTTGGTTAGAGAGAAACTGAATGGGTAGTCAGAATCAACAAATAGTTGTGAAAGAAAAGGGTTGGGCTCTGATTTCCTTTTCAGTTTTGGATCCAATTTCAAGCTGATGAGCTATGGTCCAAATCTCACAGCTTCTCTTGCTTAAAATGTTGAAAGCTGAATCTAAACTGATCACAACAGTGGGTTCAGATTTGATAAAGTGCTGTCAAACACAAACCCCACGTAAGGAAACCAGCATTTTGTCTTTATTCTAGTGTTCAAGAAATTAGATAACAGTTTCAGGATGGAGGCTTGTGTCATATCACAAGTACCTCAGAACTTCAGGGCTTTGATTTTAGCCGAACTTAAATATCTTATATTTAATATAAGATATTTAAGTTCTGCTAAAATAAATAAATTATCTTATATTTAATATTCCAAATCACTTCTCAAACCGCCAGATGTTGGAAATTGCGTTCTGTTAATTCAAACAAAATACTTCCAAATTACAAGTCTTGATAGTCTTGCATTTTATCTTGGACAAGAATAACATCTGATCTAAAGTCAGAGACAAACAAGAGGCGAAGGGGAGCACCGCTGAGGAGACGTGAGGCCTCCGTTTCCTGTCTGCTCCGGCTCTGGCCCGGGCCCAGAAGTCCGTGTCAGCATATGTCCTGACCTCGCGTGCTCACGGCAGCGCTGCGAGGTTTCCATCAGGCTCCCCGCGATCTCCCTACAGTCCAAACCACAGCCATGCTCATTGTCCATTGTGCTGCTACGTTTTTACAGTCTGCCTCAAGAATTCTCCGCTCTCTAACTCGCTGCTCTATATTAAAAGCGAGCTATCACTTGCTGTGCCAAGTAAAACCAGCGCCGCGAACACGCACAGCGAATACGTTTCACTGCGGATCCAACCTCCAGATGCTCAGCGAAAATAAGATTGTGGATGTGACTGACATGAGAAGCCTCACTAAGCTGATCCCAGGCTCATTTTTAGCGAGCCAAACCCCCGCCACTCTCCTCGGCTGCTACTCTGGCGAGGACCCTCGGGCGACGAGGTTTTGCAGTCTCCATTACATTTGCTGTCAAGCCAATTGCCTTCCTTGCACGTTGTGATTTTGGACGGGTGTGTAAATTTGGAGCTCTCCCCTGCAACCTCTGTCCAGAGACACACATCCTGCCAGGCTTAAGCTCGCCACCACATCTCACCACACAGCACATAGATCAACACACGCGCCAGTTTAGGAACCAGCTGGTGCAGCAGATAATAAATTACAAGCTGCTGTTTGACCTGGATGTTGCTACGTTTCAGAAGTTATTTCACGTTTCATCTTAATAGCTTGATAAATGAACCATCTGCCCTCACTCAGTGGTAACGATCCGTTTTGACAAAATAATCCCAGCTCAAAGTCGACTAGCTGTTTCTGTTTCAGATGCAGTCGGCAGAAGCATAATTTAATCATCTTTTTGTCTGAACTCTTTTGGCAAAGTGAGCGTGATTGATCTGTGCGTTAAACCAACACACTGAGGTTTGTAGGTGGTTGTGTGTCCCGGTCCAGTTTTGTCGGCACTGATAGGACAGGAGAAACTGGGAGAACGCAGCTCCTGAAGCTGTCCTCTCGTGATCATACAGCAGTGTCACAGAGAGGAGGTTCTTCCCTCATACCACCTTGAAGAAAGCGCATTCCAATTTTCACTCGTAAAGCGAAACACTCGCACTGTAGGCTGAGGAGGACAAACACAGTTGAGAAAAGAAAAGATCGGATTGTGATTGGCTCCATCTTAGCCAATAGAAATCCTTTAAAATAAACCTCAATTGTCCCAAGTGACGATGCCTTGGAGTGGCTCGGGACATATTCATTATCTGTTGTGGTATTGAGTGACAGAGTTACAGAGAGTGTTATCATGTGTGATAGAAACCGGCCTGCTTTCACCCACACCCAGTACGCTACAGCTAAGTGCTCCTGATAAAGGGGAGGAAATGGTTTCCACATCATACAGCTTTTCCCATCAGGCTCCCAGGCCGCACAGCCATCTTCTCCTTTGTACTTCTAAGTGCTGCAGATGGAGGATGAGTGACCTGTAAGGTTCTTTCTGTGGCGAGTTCTCTAGTCTGTAGCTGACTTATTGCCGCCCTGTTTGAATTGATTTTGGAGTGTAAGCGTGTCTCCATAGGTTTGGACAGAAGCTGAGTTCCAGCTCCTGAATAGTTCAGTATATAACCTGAAATAAGCCTGTGAGAATTTTGTTGCTAAGGAAATTCTTCACTAATCAGCAGCTGAAATGAGCTGAAAAATACTTTTAAATGATTTCACATGTGTTGCTTTGCATTACAACGTAAGCTAATAAACTGATGAGGGAGAAACCGCACTCTTCACATGTGTGAGACAGACGGACAGACAGCCATTCAGGGGTGAGAGCTCGCTCTCTCCTTTTAGGACGTACACTGGAGAAGATTATCGTCTCCAAAACTTCAGAGTTTCCTGTAGCTTCATCTAAATCTACACATCAGATTTCACTTCAGAACACGAATCTGGATCATTACAGTCTGTCTCTGTCTCTGTTTGGACTACCATATCAGCCTTTGAATATTGAGGAGTTGCTCTACATGTTTCCCAAATGGAATACGTCTTATTTTGCCTTGAAAAGAAGTCAGTATGAAAAAGATGACAGTGATTCCTTTGATCCACGCTCGAAAACATGCACTTCTCAGACAGGCAATGCTCAATGTGCAACCTCCCCAACCCCCAAAAGCCGCTGTGGCCACAATACACAAAGAAAACTCAGGTAGAATATCACGCGTAGCACATGTGTAACTGATACATTCAGCTCATTGTAATCAGAGGTGACAGAGGATTTTAGAAAAAGCCCAAAATAAAGTAAATTGTCATGCTGTGTGGAATTTCCCTTGACGTCCACCAGCCCAAAATAATATTTTCCATAAGATTCATTTTCCCAAGCACTCAGGAATAATATTCTGGTACAGTATGTGTTGTTTCTTAAGAAATCACTGTATTATTGAAAGCTGCCATCTGTCATAGCCTCAAAAGCTGCAGGCTAATGAAAGTTTCAGTCTGTTAATCTGTCTTCAGAATAAAAGAAGAAATCATTTCAAAGCACAACATCTTTTACCCATCATGAAATGAAAATCTCTCAGAATGCGCCTTTTGTCCAGTCGCTGAATATTTATTTGCGAAATGAACGAATTAGGAAGGAATGCAAGGCCCCCGGTTCTTCAAAGAAATTTTAATTACATTCCATTAACTATGCTGGGGATTATTTCCTGTTGCAGATTTTGCCATGTGTGAAAGAGGACACAACTTGGTACAGATCGCATTTGTTTGGCATGGCTGATGAAACTGCAGCTGAAGCTGCTGGGGCCCAGGGCATCGTGCTGCAGGATGTAGCGCCCCACCATCCCCGTCGTCTGCCTGTAACGATTTGGCCCTTGTTGAAGTCCCTTAGGTTTCTTACACGTGCCCATTAATCCTGCATCGAGCACGCTGACTGGAAGAGCCGACTGTTCACTTCATGTGTGACATATCCCAGACATGTCCTTGACATGCACCGCTGTTACGTGATGCTGTTTTTAGGTGAGCAGCAACGAGACGAATCATTGTTTAAGTTGTCGGTCAGTGACACTTTTGAAGGTGACGGATGTGAATATATTTAGTGGTAAACACATGAACAGCAGGCAGCGGCAGGTTTTTAGGTTGTGGAAGCAAACTGTGGTTTGTAAATATCCCGTCCTTTCACCTCAAAAGCATCATGTGACGATGCATGAATTAACAGTGAAAGATTAAAACCAGTATCAAAAACCGGTTTTGAATTGGAACCAGTTCCAGATTTCCAAGAACTGGGCAGCTGTTAAGCAACTTGCAAGCAGGCCCCTGGGTTCGGGTATGGCCGAGCTCGTTTCGCTGTGATTCTGTGTTTACACATGTGTAAACACACTTGGAGCAGAGTCGCTGTGCAGTAACAGCTGTTCGCCCCCAACAGAGGAGGACGAAGCGTTACATAAACTCTAGTTTACAACACAGCGAACGGGAGTTTCTCCACCATCGAGATTTTTAATTGATTGATTTTTAATTCAGTTTCTGGTTGTGTGTCACAACTTTTACTGACTGCAGAGCAACAGCTGGAGGGTGCGGTTCTTATGAGATGCTATCAGATTAGTAGCTCGTGTAACACGGTATTTGCTCCGTGTATGATGTTCTACAGCTGAGTTCTGACATTTATTTTGAAATGAATGTTGATAATCTTGCTTAATGCTTCAGGGTTACTGGGAATTTTAACACTTAGGTGATCTGTGCTGCTGGCCATTTCTCCAGCTGCACTTCCTGAATTATGTTTCACCGTCCCAATACCTCAGCCTCCTGGGCTGTTTTGGATATGAATCCCTGCGAAGACCATGTTTGCTGCTTACTTAAAAATCTACCAACACAATTTATCTGTTCGAATCTTGACAGGAAGGCACTTGTCTGAAAAACTTAAAGATAGGTTGTCTAAAGCATTTGTACAAATAACCAGTTGCGTTGTCTTTCTGGTGTTTTGAGAATTTGAGTTTAGAAGAAGAAGAAATCATAGAACACACTCGCGACGTTCTTCTTATAATAGAAATCGAATCTCGTTGCAGAAGTTCCCACAAATGAGTTGCACTTGCAGGTTGCTTTGCTTTCACCTTCTGTCCAGTTCACCCTAAACCAGCTCCGTGAGGTTTGTGAGGTCTGGAGACTGTGCTGGTTGTCATCATGTGAAGCCACCGTCTCGTCCTTGTCTTCTAATGTTTTGGGTCATTATCTTGCTGTAAAGGTGCAAAATCTGGGTCACCTGTAGGAATTGTTTGCATCAACTTTCGAGGCTTCGTTTACTTCCATTGCCGCAGGACAGATGTAAGTTAACCAGCTTCTTAATCCCTGAAAAAGGCCTTTATTCTATGAAATTTCCATATTCTTTTCAGTTTGTGATGACTTGACTGGACTCAAACTGCTGAAATTTCAATAAAAGCTGGAAAAATGTGGGTGTTCTAAAACTTTTGACCGGTGTTGTACTTTGGAAAAATAATTTCATATCTGTAGGGCAGATGCTCTTAGAGGGCCCTAATTCCAGGGCCCACCTGCCTTGACCACAATCCAAAAACAAGATCCTTAAAATACAGGGCTAGATCACAGTTAGCTTAATACCTGGTCATTAGCCACTAATAACCATCATTTAATAGTGAAATTCTTGTTATCCCTCCTAAATGAGGCTTGATAAGAAATTTGTTAATTGACGGGAAACTCAAACTTGCAGCGGTCCATATGTTTTGCTGAAGTATTATTCACTCTCCGTGACTGTGTGTGTTGCTTTAGCTACTGGAAGGGGTAACCCCAGTCACTTGCCTCCTCAACACCTGTGTTTACTTTGGGGCCTCGGCCCCCATGACCCAGCAGCAATCCTTCACTCACTCAGGAGATGGAGTGAGGTTCCAGCCTCCAAATATGTGCTGTCCCTGCACTTTTACCACTGTGTGATTCCTCTAAGACTTTCATTATGGGGCACGGGCCGAGCGACTAGTATAAATTACAATCCTTTTCCAAATTCTGGTAAATTTAGACATTCAGATTCTGAGCTCTTTCACTGTGATGTCGAGCTGGCTAAGAGCACAAGTTTGTCTGTGCTTGTTGTGGCCGTTGAGGCTTTTTAAAGTACTTTGGGAATGGAAAGTGGATTTGAGGAGCCATTAGTGTAGAATATAACTGAACTTGTCTTCTCGCTGGCCAGAGCAGCAGACAGAACTGGATGCAGTGGTTGTGAATATTCAGCAGTAATGCAAAGATGAAAGAAACAGATTTATAACTGGGGGATTTCTTTTTCAAACGTGCAGGTGTTTTCAGGGAAGTTTGGGATTATTGCTTCCTCTGGTAGAGAGCAAACGTGTCCATAACAGCAGCTCTCGAAATCTGCCAGTTTTCCCCTCCTTTAATCAGATTATTCCTGATTCAGATTATAATTTTGCTGTTTTTAAACTGTATTTTATTTAGTTCACATCGTTCAGGCCGAGTTTATGGTTAAAATAAAGATCTGAAGTGTAACTTTAGTGATTCACACGTGGAAAAAATGTAAAATCAAAGATTTTCAGTGCAGATTATCATTTCAGATCAACAGACCAATGCTTTTTTTCCACTGTTCTGTAACTGTAACTTTAATGATTAATGGTCTTTCTGCATTTCTTCTTACCATCTTCCTTCTTCTGTGTTCTTAACCACAACTGAGAAGTTACCAATGACCTGTTTACTGCCTTTAACATGTTAACTTGGTGTGGATCTGATGGCGGTTTTGCACAGTCAATTCTGGATGCATGCCAGAGTTCTGTTTCTTGTACTGCAGTGTGTTAACTGTTCAAATATTAGTGCCAGTGTTTTTTCAGGTGCAGATGCATTAGTCTGTGTGCCAAAACCCCGTTTCCATGGAAACGGGCCAGCCTGAGCGTAAAAAGCTGCCGCAGGATCAGATGGAGACATTGAACTCTGATGTGATTAACACTGAAATGCATTCTGAAATTAGCAGCCGTGACACTCCGACATTCGTCATGATTTTTGTAGTTTTCAGATTCGGATTCAGAGTAAAAAACATCAACTTCTCAACAATATTTCTGATCATTTCTGTCAGGAACTGGTATTTGGAGTATTCGGGAGTGTCCTGGGAGCTTGGGAGGTTTGGTGAAAATGCTGTGTGCTGGCACACGAGAGGCTCGAGTCTGCCTTTGATTGCATATCATGCTCCTTTTCTGTTGATTCTTGCATATTAATGAAATGCTTAAACTCATTTAAATATTTGATGAATCAAACATCATAATTAAGCCCTGGTAAATGCAGTAGTAGTAAAATGTAGCTACAGAACATTAAGGGGTGAAAAGCTTCCATAAAGAACCTTTAAGGCTTCATGTGACTTTTTTTTTTTTTTTCCAGGTTAAGAGAAACATTTCAAACCGTTTGAGTGTTGTCTTTTCCAGGACACTGGCAAGTGCAGGAAAAGAACTCAAAGATAACTTCCTGAAAGCCCTGGCAGAGCGAGAGGAGGCCAACCGCAGTGGGAAAATGACTGTGAGTACATTATTACAGCACTCCATTTGCTACGTAATGGGATTCCCCTCAAATATTTCTGCAATTCCATTAGGATGAGAACAAAATCCATACTGTGTCAAGTTGAGTGGAAATGCCCCCACCAGCCCCCCCCCAACCTCCACCCCCACCTCCGCTCCAAAGACCATGAGAGTCAGCTGCCCGCCCTTCTCCCATCCATAAAGCTCTGTGTACCTATGTGTGCTTTTTAAATTGAACCGCCGCCATCATTTCCAAAGGGGCCTCACCTGAAGACATGGTGTACAGTCCTGAAGGGGTATTACATGATGACTCCTCCCACTACATCTGGTTTGTTTAAACTTGCACCAACATAAACTGTATGATTAGTCTCCATACCGTTATCAGCCCTATTTTCAAAACTGTTTAAAAATGAATTTGTTATAGTTTTAGTATTGGAATTATTTGTGACTCTCCAGGGACAGATGAAGTGTATGATTTACAGTGTCTCCGTCCATGGCCACAAGGGTCAGCGTGACTTAAAATTCATTATCTGTCAAAGTTTGTGGAGGTCCGCGCAGACTATGTGTATGAACTGTACATGCCAGCAGACGTGTGAACACGTTTGCCTTTGCAGAAAGTTAATGTAACATGAACGGAGCCACTTCTGGACTGTAGCTAAGCCTTTATAGTTGTAACTGGGCTAACTGGACTGGAAATGTAAGGGTCAGGGGTATTGTCAGTCGTCCTTGGCTACGAAAAGTGGCTTCTGGGATGCGAAGCACCACATTTTGGGTGAGGAAAGAGTTATAGGTTATAGGTTGGTGCAGGTGGTAGAGCAGCACCAGCTAGAAATGCCCGTTGCTGCCGAGCGTGAGAGCTGTCGGGTAGGTTCCCGGCTGAGGGCAGAGAGAGTGTGATTCCCTTTCCCATCTTCCTGGCAGAGGTAACAGGTAGTCTAAAAGCTTTGCGGTGGTAAGGTGGCAGGAAGACATGAGATTTGTACTGAGATGCTGAAGGCTCTGGCACACTTAAATCTAATGTTGCCTAGAGATGTTTGCCATTGACTCTACATTTGCTTTACGGGCTTAGAGAAGTCTTACGACAATGTAGGAGCTTCTTATGGAAGGTGCAGGGGCCTTTACTGACGGCTGTCTGGTCTTTGATTTTCATGGACAGGATCTCCAGGTCGCGAGTGTCAGTTTGGCGTCATCAGATTGTGACCCCCAGCACACACAGCAGCAGTTTGTCTCCGCCCCAGCCTACTGCTCGTAGGAATATACATGTAAAGATAAAGGGCTAGAAGGTGCATATGCCAAACTGCACATCTGTCCTGTGTGAAGTCAGGCTTTGCTGTGTCGTGAGCCCAAGGAGGTGTTTTTAAATCATGGGCAAAACCTGCATGCTTGATTAAACTTAGATGCACTGGGGAGAGATATTAACCTCTGACCATGAAGCTGAATATTTTCACTACAAACATAACTTTTAACACCATGCTCTGTCTGTACTTACAGTATATGATGAGTGGAATGTGTGCCATTTGAGGGATTGTACTCGGCGTTGGTCTGCAGGGAGTGTTAGTGCTGACACACTTCAAATGATTCACTTCCAAGATGCTGGAGTACAAAAAAATAGGAGTTTTGTTTGACCTCCATTTACCTGCCCCTGTGGGATTTGCAATTGTGAGATCACATGAGGTGCACGGAGGGGAGTGGAGGTAGTAACACCAGAAGTTTTCCCACTGGATGTTCTCTGTGTAAACAGTACCATGCAAAAGCCCACTCTCTTTCCTTCAGCCCTACGAGCTTCATCCAATTGAGAGATACAACTGCAGCTTTTTTCCTTTCAAAGAAACCTCCGGTGAAAAATTAAGTGATTTAAAGTATCTGTTCCTGTATACAGAAAAGAGAGCCAGAGTAAAAACAAGCAAAATATCATGTTGTGTATCGCCAGCGTTGTTTTGCTGACACGATATTTTCCCACCTCTTCTTATTTTCCGTCTCTGAAGAGCTTCCCTTTGCTGAGAAATTGGATTGGGACGCTGTTTATTTTCCTTTGAGCCCCACTCTGTTTAAAATTGAACCCACATTTGTGCACTTAATACCTCTTCTCTTTGAAACTGTTTAAGTAACAGGTAATCTTAATACAGTTTGACGAGGCTTGACCTCATTGGTATATTTACATTACGCAGATGTATTCCAGACAACATTTGCACGTGTGGACGTAACGGTAAAACGTGTCTTAGCTTATTTTTCATACATGCTTTACATTCATTTTGTGCTGTGTGTATATTTTTTAATACTTTAATTGTAATTTGCTGATTTGCAATGATCCGTGTGGTATTTAAACATATTTCACACGTGGTATTTTCATAAAAACATCTGCTAAAAATTGCAAACAACCTCAGTATATGCAGTGTGAAGAAGCTGGATGCGGTTTTGGAATTCTTCCCTCTTATCTGTGTTATCTGTGTCGCGCCTAAAATCCTCCTTATGAAAGTGTCAAATTACTCACGCTAATCTTTGATAAGGTTCAATAATAAGACCACCCGGCATCGTGAGGTGTCTCTCACTCTGTTCACTGTGGGCTTTCTTTCTGAAGGCCTATCGACACACACGAGTCACGCTCCTATCTGCCGCGCACCTTAAACCCGAGGATCAGTTGCACTAACACATTCCAGGTCCTCTGCACCTCTGCACATTTTTACTGCTCTCTAATTCAGAGCAGCCCTTTTCCAACAAGTGTTTTTCCCTTTTTTTCCATTATATTTTATGTTTGCAAATTAGTGTTATTTTAGTCATTTAATCTTGTAAGCTTTAACAGACTCGCCAACTTTGTTTAAAAAAAAAAAAAAAAAGTCAGCCAGTCTTCCTTCATCAAATTTCTTCATCGAATCTACACAGTAAGAAGATCTTTAACTAGTTTATCCCCTAATTTGTTTTATTTGACCTTAAACTTTTACTGTTTTTATTGTAAACCCATCCACGGTTTGCTGACATAGTCTCAAGTATCACCTACTTAATTTATCATAATGGGTTTCGTCATTGTTGTGAAGGATTGTAAGGACACAGAGAATCATCCATTGTGGGCGCACAATGGACGAGGACGAGAAAATACTTATTGGCATTCCTTTAAATGGATGATATATTCATTGTCATCTCCCTCCTCATTCATCAGAGGGGTCACTCCTTTCATGTCAGGCTCAGCCTTTCAAGTCAGGTTGAAATTACACCTGTCAGTTAATACACTCGTCAGGTTATTCTGTCTTTTCTGTCCTGCCCCAAATGGCATTACAAAAGATGGATAGCAGACATGACTCGTGGTGAGCGGAGCTCATCTTCCCTTTGTGTGCGGTCCCTGCCCCCCCCCGTTTCCCGCCCTTAAGGATAGAGGCAAAGAAATATTAGGAAGTGACGCCTATTTTGCATTCAAAATACTGACTTTGATTCGTTTTTTTCCTCCAGTTTTCTCATAAGCACTTGCTCTTTAGACGGAGCCCTCCACTATCTCTCCGATCAGCTGAACTTGTAAGCTTTCAGCGCTTTGCCTTCATTGTGCCTTTACTTCCCTGGCCCTGTTGCGAAAGCTGCTTCGCTGCCAAAAGTCACACACAAACAAAAGCTGCACCTGGGCAGCTTTGGCTTTATTTGCACTGGGTTAGAAGTTAAGTTTTTTATCAAATCCAGGTCACACCTGCGCAGGATGCCTGAGGGTGTCAATTGTTGGGAGGTTCACATCTGAAACTGAAGGTGTGTTGCCACCACCCACCCAGCTCCCTGTTTGTTTTCAGGTGTTTGTTGAGAGGCTCTGATGGTGTCAGTGTGAAGTTGCAACATATCAAACTGATGTTAAGCTAATAAATGGGCACAGTTAAAAGCCGACATACACGAAGCTGTGAGCCTAATTCACTGACGTGTAAGGTTCTTTAGCCAAACCTGATAAACTCACAGAGCTTGTGACTCGAATCATTTAAACATTTTATTGTTGTTCATTAATATTATTACCATTATTAATATTGTTTACTGTTCATTGGTCCATGGCCTAACCTTCCACTAAATTTCTTTTAAATCCACGAGCCTCTTTCTGAATATCTGGCTAATTAACAGTTTAATGGGACTGAAACCATAAACTTGCAATGATATCAGAATGTTTTCTTATTTAAATGATCATGAACTCATCTGATGCGTTTGGTCCATGGACTCAGGTGACGGTCATTTCAAACACTATCCGTCTCCAAAATCTCTAAAGTGAAGAAGGTGATTAAAACACCTTATTGGCCTGACAGCTCTTTTTTTCTTTAAGTCTTTGAAAATATATCCTGTCAATCAAACCACATTAACTAAACACATCAAACTAATTAAAATGGACTAGTAGCATGAGATGGTAACAGTGACTAACACAAGTTGCACATGATGATTGATGATGATCATATATTTCACCTTCATCAAGTGTTGCTGATTCACTTTCATTTTAGTTACAAATGATTTTTCAAATGACTAAAGAACATAATGTACCCAGAAAGTAAATTTCACTCCCCTTTAAGAAGCAAATAAATATGTTTCTTGTTCAGTGAGTAAAGCCATCACTCACCCGGTAACAAGAGGGAACTTCATTAAAACAATGCACCTGGCAAAGTGCCTCGCCATAAAGAGTGAACGATTGTGTTTGCTCTCAGCTCCTTCTCAAGCAGCGGGGCTATCACAGGAGTCAGTGTGTTGTGTCAGTAGTGAAGAATTTAGCACTGGGAGTCGAATTCAGCCTGTCAAACCTGGTGACAGGAACAAATGAATTTTAAAAAAAAATGTGATTTTTTTTCAGAAAGATTTTATTGCATGCAAGATTTGGTGCTCAGCTGAGTTTTGGAGAGTTCGCTTGATGGAGTGTTCAAATGTGGGAGACTTTACAACACCATAAAATGAATGTAGATTAGGAACAGCAAAAATAAAATATCAAAAAGTAGCACATATCAAACTGCTGCGTAACATCATCTATTATCCTTTTTTTTTGTAATTATGGAAATCTAAAACTGTCCTTCACTTTTGTTTTTCAACTACAAATACAAGAAAATGTTGTCTAAGGTGACAGACATCTGACAACTTACCACAATTCATGGATTTGACTTATTTTAGTCTTAAAAAGAGCGTTGCATCTTATCAAAGCTCCTCAATATTTCCCACTCATTTGAGAAGATGCTTTTCTTTTTGACTGATTTGACTGTTCAGAAATGATTTTCGGTCTCCCACCCTTTCAGTTGTGGAATTTAGCTGGTTGGCCTGCGCTGTGTGTCTCATGCCCAGAGGGGACATCCTGCATAAAGGAAGTGTTTGTCTTTGGTCTGTGGACCCAGCGAGTTCTGTATTGATAAGCTCCTGTCGCTATAGATAATAAGGTGGTCAGTCATGCAGCCCAGAGATCAAGTATAGCATTGAAATTAAAGAGGAATTCCCAGCCCTATTGCATTACAAGCCATGTGTGTGTCCCCGCTGCCCAGTTCCTTTGTCCTTGTCATGGGCAGTAAAAATAACAATGGCAAGTTTGATTTCAAAGCAGCAGGACCAAGGTGGACAGTCTTTAGAAAGGAAAGAGTCCTGCAGGGCTATCATATGACCTTGACTTGAATGGTGTCACAGAGTTGTGGAGAGGTGGGGATAAGGCCTCAGCAGTTTGCAACCATCTATCAAGTGCACAAAAAGGACCTTTTGTCTGGAGAAGCAACCATTGTGATATTTGAGAATCAGCTAATGAGCATCTATTTTCTTTTTTTTAGTTCTGAGACTTGATTTCACCTGATACAGACGCAGAAACCCTTACATGAAATACCCTAAATGACCCCAATGAGACAAGTTAACAACCTGTAACCCTGTTGTCTAACTCAGATTTTGACTTCTAATTCATGCAGCTAATTTTTTTCCCCCCTGATCTTTGAACCATAATTCTTGGGCTGCACTTTCTCACAGTTGCAGGTCTTGAGGAAAACCATAACACTGAACTGTGAAACCGTACTCTTGGCTGATTACGACACGTGGATTTCATGGCTAGTGTCTTAGTCTATAAAAAGAAAATGGATAGCCAAAGCATTATGTGTTATGTTAGTCCGTGCAGCCAACATGGCAGCTGTGCCTTGTCTCTCAGTGCACCCTATCTGCCACTGAGGGATTTGGAAAGGAATGAGGAAAAGGCAGATTAAACCACCCATATCTCATGCTATGTACCATTGTTTTTAAGAGCTCTTAATAAATGGCAATCGAAAGATAATAATAGACTGCAATTAATCCGAATCACACAGATTTGAATTATTTAGGCAGGGTTTTTTTTTTTTTTTCTGAGAGATGCAGCTGCTATCAATAGCAAAGCTTTGACATGCAATATTTTCCTGAATGAAAGCATAATTAGTTGGTTAAGTTACAAAAGCCAGATCCAGTGAGAACATGCCGTGGGCCATTTGGAAGCCGTTTCAGGGCGGATAAAAGGTTTGTTTGCCCATGAAATCACACATCACGTAGTACATCAGACCTATCCCAGAATGCAAGTGGCACCACTCACCTCACTGTTTTGCCACTGAAAGCCTGGCTGAGCCCCACTGTAATGATTTCTTCTGGGCCCCTCCCTCCTGTGAACAGCTGCTATTGTCCAGAGACATCGCCCCAAAAATGTGGCCCCTGGACCATTTTCAGAGCAAATGAAAATGGATACACTTAATCTAATCTCTCAGGATTTTTTTTTTTTTTTTTTTTTTTTTTAAGCTCATCGTTGAACCCATTTGGGCTGTGGACCGTCACCATCAAAACATCTATCAGCATGATTTGCCACTGGGAAGATGGGCAGTCGTATTAAACTGTCTGCTCGGTATCAAAGGAAGTCTTGCATTAAGTAGAGGCCATCTGGGAGTCTGGATAAACTGCGATTGCTCTCGTTAGCCGTTTTTAAGAGCTCACGTTTTGGACACAGTTGGGGATTTATTGGGAAGCAGAATATCGAAGGGATTACTTTATTTTCTTTTGGTATTAGGCCAGTCTCTTGTGTTTTATCTTGTGTTGTAACGTCTCCTAAATCACAGGCAACAAAGACAGTAGATCCACAGGAACTCACATTCGTGTTGTCTTTTTATATCACAACAGCTCAACAAGCTGTAACCGGGGGGATTCCCACAACCGGTGTTTTGAAGCACCTCGATATTCCAGTGTCTTTTTCAAACTGCGACATTCTGGATACACACCGTCATAAAAGCAAGTCTTTTGAAGTAAGAGTTTTGGGTTAGAGAACAATGTAAGAGGTGCTGGTCAGTGATCTCTGGAAAATGATCATTAGTTACCATCAGTTCGAATGCCTTTGTTGCACAGACAGCCCTGATGTTGTTTCTTCAGACTGTCATGTGAGGAAGCCCTTCAAAGGCGTCCGGTTTAAAAACTTGAATGTGGCAGGTGGCGTGTGATATGCAGTCCCTTGTCAAGACCACTTTGCAGAGTGTAGCTTTGTCCACACTGTGGCCCGAATATTTTCCTCTGACGTATGAAGGTCACAGGCTTCTCCCTGCTGGAGTCATTTAATAAAATGTCGTGCTGTGAGGCTGAAATCATCCGTTTCCGTAATCAGTCATTATTTACAGCCATATTATCTTTTGCATTCCTTTCATTTGCACTTTTCTTAGACTCATGAACCTTGGCATGTTTTCAGTACAACTCCCATCCGTGTGTTAGGAAGACACAGGGTGCATGTGCTTGTTATATGTTAGGGAGGACTGAACATCTGTATTAAATACTACCTAAAGCTTTCTGGCCTGTCCCTGGAGGAATGTGCACCTGCTTTGTGCAGGCGGTGTTTTTCAGACTCCTTCGGCTCAAAGTCAACACTTTGTGTAACAGGTTCTGTAGTAAACCTGCTTCACTGTGAAATATAGTCACTAAAACACTAACTCTGAATTGGCAATAATGGATGAAAGTACGCAAAAAAAAACTTCTCACATAAAAACACCTAGAAATAACAAAAGATAGTGTTTCATTGATGCAGCCAATCGGCCATACATTTCCACCTTTGTTTACATTTCTTCTGCATCCCATCTTTCTTACATCATCCCCCTGGATTTTCCTCCAAAACAGTGATTAAACCGCTCCAGTTTGTGTCTGGACCCATCTTCTTCCTGGCCTCCTGTTGAGGAGGGACGCCAAGGGTTTCTCAGATCCTGAACCCAACAATGTGAGACTCATCTGGTCTGTGAGGCTGCAGGTGCTGTGTGTGTGTGTGAGATTTATCTTTTAAACAACTACTTTAACTACCGAATCCATTTGAAAGAAGACTATACCTATAATCGACTGATCCAAAGGAGGAGAAAGCACAAATCATCAATTGACCTCGAGGGCTTAATGGGCTAGATTTAAATTCAAGCTAGTCAAATAATGCAGGATAAACCTAATTACTTAGTTGTAACTTAAGTAGCATGACACAAAAACCTGGCTTCACCGATGTCATGCTAACTGCTTACACACCTGTTATGAAACTGTCCTCTGTTGCAGCTCTTCTAAGTTTTATTTCTGATTAAAACTAAAAGTTGTAGGAGAGACATGGGTGTTTTGAAGATGATGACTCCCACAGGGTGACCCGCAGTGTAACGTGAGCTTAAAGCATGAAGCAACTCTGCTATGGCTCTTATCAGTTTGTGAAATCCCTCCCTGTGGTTTCCTTTTTCCTTGAGGTGGAAGAACTCTACCTTTCAAACTCCTTCACGTTAAGCTACGCAGAAGATATGGTGTATTCTTTACCAAGGATCACTAGGTAATCATTCTGGCTAACAAGTTAGCCCCACAAGTGATGATGAAGGAATCCATTTATGGTCAAAACACTGATACCCAATCTGGGAATTCAGCTAACGCTTATCCGCTCTGAGCAGCATATGGAGCACATTCTTCAGAATCTTCTTTGTTTTATCACTACACACTGGACTGCTTTGGCTGTGTATTATTCCACCTGAGTAAATACTGGACGGCATCTCTCCTACTCAGAGCAGTGCACATGTCTTCCAGAGGTGTCGAGCGCAGGCTCCAGCCCATGTACCTTCTCTGTCACGTCCGCTCTCTGCCGTCTGAGAGCATATCCAGGGGTTTGTGTTTTTGATTCGTATCCTGAGAGACCAGCTGCTGTTGATGGACAGTTTCTCATCAGGTCAATGTCAGTGTGTCTCTCTGTTTCCTATGCGTAGTCCCACTGAAATGCCAAAGAATTGAGCTCATGGTTTAACTTTCAAGCTTCGAAAATCTAGACAGGCCAAAATTCTCAGCATATTTTCGTGTCATTGTAATGCATATTAACACATGTATGAGGCTGTTGCCAGAGAGAAATGCAGATGGTTTAAGTCTGTTAACAAATACGAGGGATTTTAAATCCATTGCCTTGGAGCTACCTGCTATTAAACTGAGGATATTCAATTTTGAGGCCTATTTTAATTAAATTCACTTATTCATGTGTGTCAATATGGGTTCAGTTGATGTAGGTTCATTTTATTAATGTTATGAAGAAGAGGAAAATGAACTAAAAGCAACACACAGTAATTACACAGGGCTTTACCCGCAGAGATGTGGTAGAACAAGAAAGAATACACACTTATTAGTGCAGCTCATGTAAAATGAATCAGAGCCAATAAATCATTCTCACAGCTCGTCTGACAGTTAAGGCTGCCATATGTCACATATAGGTGTTGAAACTGATAAAGGTATTTGCTTTAATGATCTTTGTTGGAAGGCAAACACGAGTGAAATGTGCACGCCCGTATTTGTCAGAAAACCAATGTGTAACCTATTTATCTAATGTCAGATAGTGAGCCCTGAACACTTGTTTGTGATGTGTTTTCAACGCTTCAGGAGGATTACAGCACTTCATAGTCAAGTAGTCGCATATCGGGGCACAGTTTTTATTAAATTACTGATTTAAAGTTTTTAAGGGTTTAAAGAGTTTTCTTTTTGGAGCTGTGATTTTTCAGTTGACGGACACGACGGTGTCAGAATGTGCTGTGTCTGTCTTCACGTTGACTTAGGATTCTGTAAATCCGTAATATCTGGGTCATTTGGTTGGTTTTTGTTATTTTCTTGTTTTTCAGTGATCATATTTTTTTTTTTCAAATTTAACGCCCAGTGGGAAAAGGTAAAGAGAGGCAGGTTGTTTATGTGTTGCATGAGCCTGACGAGCTAATGGTCAGCAGTGGATTTTGGGTCGGGCTGTCAGGCTTGGGTCTCAGATTTGCTTGTACCAGTCGGGTCAGCGTGGTACATGCTGGGTTCGGGTTTCAGGTTTAGGCCTGTGCAGGACTCACACTTTGAGTCGGTGTCACGCCCAGGAAAGACAGCCTAATTCCTAACGTGTTGTCTAATTTCTCTCCACTTTGTGCTTCCAATCATTTCGGTAAGCTGTGCCAGGAACACATGGCCAGATGCGTTTACATGTTGTTCTAAACAGTCTGTCAGAAAGTTCTTTCCTGGGAAGAATCCTCAAACAGGAAGTGCTGCTTACATCGGTTTGGTCGGAGTAAAAAGGGGAGGAAATGAACACGAGTATTTAGACTGAACAAATTAAAACACTCCTCGTCGTTAGAAATGCAAAGAACACCTTTGGATTTTGAAATCAGTTTTCAGTCCAGCACAGAAACCACTGGTTTCACAAATTGCTAAATAATACTGTTTATTACAGGAGCTTACTACAGCATATTTTTTTGTCTCCGCTCCAAATCAAACACACTCACACACACATTCCCAAACTAACATCTGGCCACAGTTACCACAGTGGCTGGCCAGAAATCACCTGGTGCTTTAACTATTTTCTTTAGTTACCTACCAAAGTGGTTGGTACAGTAGATAAACCTCCAAACCACAGCCAGAATTCCCCAGTATTTAGCTGAGGGCTGGTATTTACTTCCCATCCTGTCCTCTTGCTCTGTTTCGCTGTGCACTCTTACAGTACTTCCAGCTCGACTATATTTATCAGCTGTGTAATTTCCAGCCACCATCTGGCCCAGCAGATATCACAGTGGTGATATAAGCCTGGTTGTAATATGGATATCCCCTTCGTTTATCTTATCCCCTACGACAAAGCAACAAAACAAAATCTGCTCATCTTGTCTTAGCAGAAAATAGTCTATCAGGCAGCAGAGAGCAGGAAGAGGGTGATGAAGATAAACACGTTTGCACTACCAGACATGTATCATGGACACTGTTAATGTTGTCTTAAACCACAAGCCGCCTTTTTAGTTATTTCAGATCCACAGAAAGCAGAGATCAAACAAAATCCCAGTCTCTATTATTCTTTTCCTCTTGCAGGCCTGAACTGAAGTGCATTTCATGCTTTGAAAAACACAGTAAAAACACTGTGAATTCCTTGTGCTGCAGTGTGACAGCCGGCGATTGCAGGAGTCTCATGGCAAGCCCAAAGGGGGAGCTTCTCAGCAGAGCTGCAGGCCAACTAAAACAGAATCATGTTTGAACACCTATTTCCACTGGGATGGGGGGGGGGGGCGGGCTCTGCAAGCTTTAATCAGGATCTTAAAACAGGCAAGCCTTTGATAAAGACTCCACTCTGTACATTTATCTTATTCCTCTGAAGGCTGTGCTGGCTTATGTCATCCGCTTTGATCCCACTTTTTTTTTTGGAGCACGGTGTCGGACGTATCTCTGCTGCCGATAACACACCGGTCAAGTTGCAATGTAGAAAAAGAAAAGCCCGAGAACCGTGACCCCCACCTTCCCCTCTCGTATCCAGAGTGCGTGAGTGTGTGTGTGGTATGTTGTACCTCCCACGTGTTTTTTTTTTTTTTCTTTTTTTTGCTCCTCCTGTGTGGAAACAGTGCCATTAATTTTCCAAGTGCTGTCATAAACATCACCTCCTGGTTAAAGAGGAGCTGTGACAGGGTGCTGCCCCACAATGTGCGAGGGCAACAGTGTTTGACTTGGACGTGTTCCTGGTGATGAGGCCAAACCCTGCAGCAGGCCTCTTGGCAGATGTCATGCCTGAGCGCTTTGGAATAATGCTGATAGGAGCTGAGCTGGACTGGACTATACCCATGACAGGCTCGGCTTTAATCTGTGCATCAGCATTCAGAGCACACCAGACAGTGGCACAGCACTTCTTCTCATGGACTCAAGTTACCACGCGGTTCAATTTCCATCAATAATCTGACTGATTGATTTAAAACAATGGCAACACAACCTACCTCAGCAGCCCTAAGGTTTACAGTTACTGTTCAGAGCATCCGGTGTCAGGTAAAACACAAAAACCTCTCGCGTACTGGAAATGATGTTTCAGTGACGGCGGAAGTGGTTTGTTTGGAATAACCAGAAGAGCTGATGACTTTTTGCAACAAAAGCCACAATGTCTGAAAAAATGCCTCATACATTCGCTTCATCAGTTTATTGGGAACGCTAAGCTTAAACTAATGCAGGTCCATAAAACAGAGGTCGTGACGGCGCCAGTTCATAGTTCTAAAAAGATTTAGAGTCAAACAGTGCAGTTGAATGCTTCGAGGAAGTGCAGCCAGGAAGACAATGGGAATATTGAGAATTCCTCTGCGTCATTAGGGAAGACCAGGATTAGCAGAGACTTCCTGTTTGCGACTAGCTCCGGGCCAGACCAGCCTGTGATGTTGGCATTAAAGAAAGACGGTAACCTTTGAAAGGATACCTTAAACAAGCCAGCCGCAGGGGGCATGTTTTCTTTCCCATGACACATTGAGCTGCCACTTAGTCCACAGAGAGCAGGTTCAGCCCACCTCCCTCTCCGTCTCCCTCTCCGTCCCCCTCAGGGCCAGCGGACGGATCATAAACTGATACTGAAGAAAAAGCTCGCACAGAGAAATTTACGATAATGGTTTGTAAAATAACTTTCAGATTACAAGGAGTGGAGGCGCTCTGCTTTGTGTCACAGCGCTGTGGTCACGGCAGCACAGCCGTCATTCAGGGTCCGCAGGTGTGAGCTGTTTGGTAGAGAGGTCTGTGACACTTGACCTCATTATCAGTGAAAATTAGCTGTGCCAGCTCAACGTGCTCGACTGCACTCTATTTATTTATTTATGGCGGCAGTTCGTGGCAATTTGTCTCTCAGATCTGGAAGAATTGCACCTGTAATTGCTCCTTCATACCTTTGTGATGTTTTTGTCACATATACCATTGATAGAATATTTATCTAATGGTTCATGGTTTGATGAGAAAAAAAGTGCACGATGCATTGATGTGTTTCGTAAGTTTCTACAAATTTCTTCAAATGTAGAACTGGATAGAAAAAAGGTTCACATCTGGTCCCTCGCACCTCATGACTACTCCACTTCTGCGACAGTTGCTAAAAATGTACCCACTGTCTAAAACACATTGTGTAATACATACAGCTGCATTAACTGTGTAAAGTTAAATCTTATGAAAGTGTAGGAATTAAGGTGAAAACCAGTTTTCATGAACTATAAAACAAATTGGGTGGAACTACTTAAAACGTTCTGGAAACTTGAAAATCAAAATAAGTGGAGGTTATGGCTCGAAAACCCCCGTCTCTTTCACCTGAGACGTATTTCTGACCTTGTTTTAAAGCCTCAGCTGTTAGGTATCATGTGCATTGAATGTTTAGGTTTACAGCTTTCACCTCAGTGTTTACCATTCATAAGATAAACAAGTCATCTGAATTTCTAAACACTGATTGGTTTAAGTCCTCGGAGCCTGACAATGTTGCGGAAATGTTTTAGCTGCAACTTAAGCCCGTGTTAAGAGTGAGTTCATCCAGGCATGTAACGTTTTAACCTTCGCCCAGGGTAAACACAACTAATAAGAACTTCTCTAAATAAACATGGGCCCGTGCACGAAAAAAGGTGCTGAGGAGTAACTACAGCAGCGGCCTAAAGGTTAGCTGTGTGACGGGAAGCTCAGCAGATTGAAACCCTGCAGGCTGAAGAACGTCTGTGAAAATGGCCAGTGCTCAAGAGCACCTTTTAAGTAGCACCGTGGTGCCCTTGAGCAAGATGCTTAACCCCAGCTGCCCCAGTGGACTCCAGTGTGACTGGGGCAGTACTGAGCAGCTTTTGCTGACGGCAGATGACTATGATAGCAGAAGGTTTCAAGAATCAGTTTAACTGGACACAAGCCAAACTTAAGGATGTTGGATGTGGTGCTGTGATAGTATGTAATATTGTTAGGTTTGGGGTTTTTTTGTCTTAAAAAGACAAAAAAAGTTGTGTGTAAAATCTTCACAAAGCGAAAACTGTCATGCCGGAAATCTTATGTTATATCGATATTTCCCGCAGATAGAGATTTTTTTTGTATTTGCAAAAATATTGGTTTGTGTGTTGGGATAAACGTCCAATAAAAGTCATCATCTCACTTTGACTCTTGAAAGTAACAAATAAAAAAAGGTTTGGGCTGAGTCTGTCCAACGTCCGATGTTAAAGATGAATGTAAAAATAGCAAAATACCAAAAACAAATATAAATAGCCTGCATAGGTTTTTGTGTTGGAATTGTACAAAGGCCCTGTGGTTGGGTAACTGTAACTCTATAGGGCACTAGTCAAAAGCAAGCGAGTAATTGCTTTTAATTGTTACTCACAGTCCTGTGAACAGCTCACTCATCTCGACCACCAAACAGGAGGCTGCTGCCTCATTGAGATGGTTGGCATTCTTGGTACTTTCTCTGACATGTTTGGTCTGTAACGAACAGGCTTTGAAAGCTTCTGTCAACGGCAGAAATGCCTAATAACGTGGAAAGAGTTTGTCCCAGGTCAAAAGAATTAACCTCTAGTTGTGTGCGTGGCTAAACTTGGATAAGAGTCAGACAAGGAGCATGATAGTCAGGTCTTTCAAGATTTATTTTGGATCCCTCCCACTCTTAAAAACACACTTCACTTAATTTTGCGCGACCTGCTTGGTATGTGTAAGATTTCCTCCTCTTCCCACCACACACCCTCATTGTTCCCCACATGAGGACACTCAGCATACTTTCAGATTAGCTGAAACCGAGGCTTTGGGGTATTGTGGCTTTACTGCGAGGACATATGTTTGCCCTGTTAGCTTATTGATTTTACTCGGTGGCTTAAAGTCGCTATTTTAAAGGGACTGGCCGCTTGTTTAAGAAGCATTATCTTATGTCGCGGCGCACTGTGTATTAAGCTCTGAAAGCTTTGTTATATATGCTGAACTTTTATTCTAACTATATCGCAATATTATTTTGATTTAGCAACATAAAAAATAAATTCATCCTCTGAAAAAGGAAAATATTGAAAAGCACTTTAGAACATTTTACCTTAGAACAAGGTTCAGAGGTGAAAGATCACAGCTCCTCACACCGAAACAAATTAAACAGCCCACAGAAGTATTCCAAAGATGAGTCACAGGTGTTTTCTGATCCTCCACCTCTATGGTTTGATCAAGTTTAGGAAATGAAAACTACTTTCTTTCAGGTCAGGAAAAGATTGCAGCCACAGTTTAAAGAAAGACAGGACACAAAATGTGGTCTCCTGTGTTGAGGTCACACACTTTGTACTCTCAGCCGTCCACCTCAGCTTTCTGCGCAGATGTCTGTGGCTGAGGTTCTGTAGAACCATCACTGAGCTTCATTTAGTTTTCAAAAGCAACACATTGTTTTGTTTCAGTGGAGGCGGTTATTCACTTCAACACCAAAAATCAGACAAGGTCTCTGCAAGGAGCAATGCAAGTCACGGTGTCTGAGCTTTGCAGGGCTAACCTGCTGTGCTGAATGTAAAATGCATGAAGTACTGTGAGAAATGTGAGTGTTACACTGAGAGAAACGGCAGCATTAGTTGCTTGTTCTGATGCTTAAACACACCACAGAACCACCAAACCTCTGAGGGAGGAGCCTGCAGCGCACGGACAAGTCAACAAAGTGTGAGACTTTGACGTTGTTCACATTCCGTCTCCTGCCAGCGTTGGTCGCTGTTAACCGTGACAGGTTCTTTCCCTATCTTTGGCCGAGACATTCTTCCTTTAACCACGACCACTTTGGTAACTCACCATAAACCTCACCATGCGCTGACCATGATCCCACCAGGGATTTTTGAAATTAAATAATAGGAATTGAAATGGTTAATTTTGGAAGGCAATCCAATGTTCTGCATCTGCAATCTGAACATCTTTAAACAATTACTGCACTTGTATTCAGCTCAGTCACTCATATTGTATGAAGGTCTAAACTTTGAAGTACAGTATTTCAGTGCTCTATAGGCATATCTCTTATATTACCACATGCAGATTTCTAAACTGAAGCCTATCTGCATCTTCAAAGGCCTAATCATAACCTTCCTCCGCGGTGTTTATTTCTGTCTGCTTAACCTTTAATTACCAAACTGAAAATCAATCTCTTGCAGGTCTTTCATTTGTTAGTGTTTGACCACTGAAATTATTATCTGCATTTAGCCACCAATAAAATCTTACCACAGTTTGAAGAGGAAACATGGATGTAGATATAACTGGGAGGCTGAACTTTCTGCTCTGTCCCTCTGACAGAAAGTGTAATATAGGACCATATTAATGTCTTTTGCAAGTTTGGCCGTAATGTCACCTCATTTGCTTCTTCAAATAGTTTGTTTAAAAAGAAACGAGACTTAATTACAAGGGATGTCTGAAAATCTCCCTATTTGAAGTCTGCAAATGTTGCTGTACGCGAGCCAGAGAAGAAAACTGACCCAGTGCCACAAGCTTTGCTGCACACCGAATCACCTTATAGTGCTGTCACAGTCAGCTTCATAATGCTCTGTAGGAATCTGCCTTTAACAAACATTTTCAATACTGACTCCATGAACAAAAGTAATTGAATTTAGTGCAAACATTTTCCTTGAGCTCTGCCCAGCCCGTGCCCCGGCAGTCATTTGTCTGTTAAGAACTGATTGTGCTGTGTACACTCTCTCTTTCAAAGCCTTACACCTGTGCCCTTGTCTGCCTGGGAATGTGTCCACAAATGGAAGGCTCTGATAACGCTGCACCTGTTTTATAAGTTATTTTAAGCAGGGTAAACAATAATCACGGAACAACTCATCAATATGCCATGAGCCGGGGCAATTAGAGCGGTTATGTGTGTGTGAGTTTCAGTGCATCGGCACATAATTCTTTATACAGCTGCAAAAGCTCAAAAATCAGAGTTTCTGTTTGAAGTTGGACGAGGCAGGTTTTTATATTAATGAGTGCAGTGGTGAAAAGCCTCCTCGTGGCTTTCAAAACAGACAGAAATTATAGTGATCTTTTATAAAGAGGGGCAAAGAGCAGCGTTCATACGCTTTGGTCTCAATCAACCGTCCTCGGTGCATTTTTATGTTAAAATGCACCTGTGTAATCATCTTAAATCACAGCTCAGGGCTCCAGCAGTCCTGTTCCCACTGACCCAGATGCAATAGATTCAGCCTGTTCCCTGAACCGACATCAGTTTTTGGATATCCGCAAAAGTGATAAATTTAAATTTATGAAGAACATAAAAAACATGTCTCAAACGTCAGGGAGTGCTCCGTCCACAGACAGCAGGAGTTAGAAATGTAAGATTCGTGTCCGCTGAGATGATTGTGCCCTCAGCTGCAGCCCTTTCAGTTTTTTTAATGCCGCCTTAATTTCTGCTTTTACTTATTTCAGAATCTTATTTTTTTTTTTTTTTTTTATTTAAGGTATCTGCTCTATGCTTCAGCCTCAATCTCCATTTCTCCTTTAACAAGAGATGAAAACATGAGCACATGCACACGCCCGACTCAAACTCAAACCCTGCCCAGTTAATTCCAGGCTGGTCTTAACCCAGCCTGATTGATTCAGACCAGAGCCTGATGACGAACTAAATTTTTCACTCCAAACCAGGTCCAAAGCCCGAAGCTAATGTTTTGAATTTTCCTACACGCAGACTGTTGTGCTCTGTTGCTGTGGTGGAGAAACAATGCTGATTAAATCAAATAAAACAAACCAAGCAGCAAAGTTACCGACCTAAATATCTAAACAAGGGGTTGCGGTTGGGTGATACTGGGTGATAATTCTCTGTGGGTTCGTCACTGCGAGCGACTCCTTTCACATAAAAGTCGTCGTCTGATTCATCATAAATATAAAAATGTTGAACGTAGCAGCTTTTATGTCAAGCTGTAAAGTTTATAGTTCAGCCCAACCTGACCGTGCACGGCGCGTGCAACCATGTGATGCAGCCTTCTAGCTGAGATGGTTGTAAAGTATAGCTAGCTTTACTCACAGTCAGTTTCATATGAACTTAAGTGAGGAGCAGAACTCCCGAACCAATGGGTTTTAAAGCTTGGTTTCGTACTGTAAAGGCTGTGAAGCGGATCATTTGCACATTTGGCGTTCAGCTGACATTTAGAGCCTGTTACAGTGAATGAAAGGGTTTGGCTTCAATTTAGTTTGATGGACATATGGGCCATTGCAGGGATCACGCCTGTGACCTTTTAGTTACGAGGTGGTTGCTGTAACCACGAGGCCACCCTGCCGCCTTCAGCACACTGGTGGTTCCTGGCTTGACTCCGTTATATTCTTAAATGTTAACAGACTTAATACAGTGGAGCTCCATCATGTCACATGCAGCGAGTGGTTAGAGAAGCTGGTTCTCATTAGCTCATGGACTGGAATCAATATTGGGAGTGAGTGTGTGTTTGTGCTCGCACATGCTTACTGTATACGTACTTGTTCGCGTGTGTGCTTGCACACATGTGCACAGGCACGTTCAATTGTGTGTGTGTGTGTGTGTGTATTTGTGGTTCATGTGAGATCAACAGGCAGGGACTTCCCCTCTGTTTGGAGCTAATCCCTGGCTGCACTGACCAGATTAATGTGTAGTGGGAGCAAGAGCTGACAATTAGAAAAGTGCTTGTTCACTTCAAACCCTCAAAGAGAAGCCTGCTGTGACAGACACACACCACAAATGTTAACACTGGGGATCCCGGAGACATAAAATGCTGAAATGTCTCAGAAGACGATTTGTAATAATGCATGGCATGCTTGCTTTGAACAGGAAGGTAATTGTTTCATGTCTGCAAATTACGTTTTGGTAGACTTGCTAAGATCAGACCAAACATTTTAGGAGGAAATTGTGCCCCACCCAGCGACTTTGAAGTCTGTTTTTTGTCAAAGGATTGACAGTTTAGGCTAAAACATGAAGAGCGGGAACAACGAGTAGGTGGAGTTCATGGACGGAGGATGTGTGTGCAGGAGCAAAGTCATCTGCTTCATCTGAAGTGAACTCAGATCCACTTTGAAGTCGTTGAGTATTTTGTTAGATCCACGTTATCAGTGCTTAGTGGCTGGAACCTTTGCACACACTGCGACTGATTGCTTCTCATTTTGGTGTTGGTGGCTGGAAAATGATATAAATATTTAGAGGATTTTTCTTTTTACTGTGCAGTATAGTTTTGGCACATTAATGTACAGATACTGTAGGTCATAAAGCAAAGAGTGCACGTAGCACTGCACATTCACTACCTTTGATTTTAGCAGAGAACTTGTATATCAGATTTGTGTTGACACATTTTACAAAGAACTGAAATACACATCTAACTCTAACGCCATTATTTATTTTGCAAACTTTCACCCTGTCCTTGTACTTGTAATTAATTCCTTAAGTAGTGACCTGCAAGGTTATAAAATCCAGTGCACACTGCTTCCTTGGTAAAAATCCTGCCTACTATCAGTCACTTGTACAGTTTATTGATGATGTTTTAGGTAAAAATGTTTGTGTGACAAATGATAAAAGAGAGCTCAGTTCAGTCCTTTCTCACCTCCTCACCGCCGTCCAGTGACGGCGTGAAAAAGGCGTGAGAGTCGGACTGACGGTTTCGTAAAATTACAGAAATGCTGGGACACAGAGGCCCCGAGTCTGAAGTCGGAAAGGTGTCGGGGGAGGGGGGGTGGTTGTTTAGATTGTGGTAAACAGTATCAAGATGAACCTTTCTAAGCATTTACTGTGCGGCTTCCTGTATCAGAGCATTCAAGATGTTGAGGAAATGACTTTGAGATTCAGTGATTTTTACAGCTTTATGTGGTTGGTCATGGTTTTGAGTTATGTGGCCTTTTCGACATCCTGGATCAGCAGCACTCGGACAAAAGGGTAGAAGGTCTGGCAGACGTAAACAGTCTGCATTTTGTTGATCGTAGAGTCATATACCTGTAATAATTTCCAGAACTCAGTCAGCACCAGGAACAGCCGGGTGGCTAAACAGTTTAAAGAACAGCCAGATACGTGTTGCATTAGAATGGCTGCATCTACAACCATGTGCTTTTCCTCTGGACATACAGCACAGAGAGGCGATCCTCTTACAAGTGAACATCTACGCCACAGTTGGATCCCAACACAGACGTGTAGTCAGTAAAAAACGTGGGAAATAAAGACACTAAACCCCTTAGTCTCACTTCATCTGACAAAAGCACAACCAAACGTTGTCCAAGACAAAGAAGGAAGGAAAATAATTATGTCTCAGGGGCTTTCTGGCGAGTGTGTTTTCACAGAGGTAATTCAGAGGACAACTCCCTCTCAACATCGTGGTGTTTTCTTTCTTTTTTTTTTTTTTTTTTTTGTTCCCGCTGTCTTCTGATTTCCACACCTGAGCTGAAGTGAAGATTTACACCTGTGTTGGCTCCCAAGCACATTAAAATCACTTGGATTTCATTTCTGAGTAAAGATTTTGCATATTTCTCACGTAAACGAGCCTTTGACAGCCTTTATTTTCCACACCGCTTCATGGTGACGTTAAGAGGTTACACACTGTAAGTGGACATTACGTCCTGTACCTGGCAAACCTGGCCAAGCCTCTGCGTGGTTTCGGTGCAGCAGATCAAAGAAACATGCATGCTGGTTTTACATTAGTGAGGTCTTTGCTTTTAATCTTTGAAGCTTGAGCGGACTTGAGTTACAGAGTGCAGCACCAGGGAAGGGGACAGGTGTAACACCTGCACATTTCATGGAAATGTTGTTGGGGTGTATGTGAAACTGTCAGTGAACGGACCACTAATGCAATTAAATCTGTCTTCCTGTGGTGAGATGCTGTTGGATTGGGTGAAATGAGTTTTCACTCATTTCATTAACTATTCTCAGAACGTTTTGTCAGCGACTTTCTAAGTTTAACTCAAGTTCTAATCTTTATGTTGGTGTGATTTAAAAAAATATATATTATATATATATTATATTCATTATATTATCTCTGTTATATACCAGAGTAGCTGCTGTTAGACCAGATTATGTTAATGGAAAAGTGTCAGTATAGTTTCAGGTGTTCATTCTGCTCCTAGATAAATTCAAAGAGCACTGATTTATGTGAGTGTGTTTTGAGTGAATGTAACTGTAGCCGATTGTCCCCTTAGTCTATTTGCAGTAAGACTAAATCTCACCAGCTTTTACCAGAACTGTATGTCCAGTGTTTCTAATGTTTGATCAGACTTTCTTCATATAACAGTAAGAGAGAGTTTGTTAAACCCTCAGATACCAGTCATCCCTCTGGAAGGTGCTGGTTAAAGTGAGAGCCCGGTATGTGTTTACTACTGCTGGATCATCGTCATGTGGTTTCTGCAGCCAACATCTGTGCTTAAAGTAGTAACTTTGTGAGCTCGGGGCACTGCTGTATCTGTTGAGCGGCAGATGCAGCTGACCAGTGTAACATGTACTTGCCTCCACTCAGAAATCTGTTAAAACATCCGTCTCAAATAACAGGAAGGGAGTGCACTCAAAAATAAAGTTGTTTGTGGCGGCCTTGTTCGTGCCCGCTTTAGAACTGAGGGCACTGTGTAATTTTTACATAGCTGCCCTGCGGGTAACTCTGTACAATAATCTGAACCACATTATAATGATTTGTCTCCAAGGTGACAATGACAAGTATTTGGACCCACCAAGATGAATTGGTTTCCAGGCCAGTGACTTGCAGGATGTTTGTAATGTGCAGTTTAGCATCAGTCGCTGCGTGTCATCTAAGTCAGCTGTACAGACTGAAAGCAGACTGTAGCTGTGACCCGATTCCATACTGTGTAAGTAGATTCTGAATACGTTGAGATTCACTTGAGTTGAATAATGATAATAATAATAAACCATTCAGTTTTTGGAAAAACCTTTTTGAATTGTTGATGTTTAAATGATTCCTAAACCTGATTGTGGGCTTCGGTGAAATGTTAAAGAAGCTACCACAGTGACAGATACAGCAGATGAAGGATAAATGCATAAATGACTCATGATCCACAGGTAAAATGTCCTAATCCTCAGGTCAGCCATGTTTTAAATTGTAAAGCTTTCAGCTGCTCCTTTGATATTCCACACGGAAGAAAGAATTATTATCCCAGAAAGCCCAGTGAAGTGATGATTGACAGTCTTAACTTTATTGTGTTAATTCTGTAGCATATCACTTTCAGTAAAAACAACCTTGCTCTCTCACAGTGTTGAATCAGTTGCCACGGATGATATGCCGTCTACTGTAGATGGTAATGTTGTTTGCATGCCCCCCTTTTCACACAGATGGATGAGAAATGAAATCCTTAACACAGCCACGGTTACCTGAAGCTCCCGCCTTTGTTCCCCCCAAGAAAACACAGCAGCTTATATTCTGAGCTGCTCCCCACTGAAAAGCAAAGACGAGAAAACCTCAAGACTTTCATGTCAAACATTCGTGGACAAATTTTCAGGGACTCGTAAATGCTTGCTCTACAAATCTCACAAGCTGTTACGCATTTCACACACCTGCATAAGCAGGTACCTGTGTGTGGATGGATGTACATATTTATTCATGGGATTTTTGGTCTTTGTCTTTAGAGTCTATCAGTGATAAAGGTGAAGGAGTTACAGTACAGGCATCCATGTTGGAGTTGGAGTTTTTTTGTTTTGAGTTCATCTTTGTACTTTGCTCTTTATAAGTCATTCCCCTGTTCTACAGCCGGTGCCAGAAATGGGGGAAGATAAAGGATCTCATCAAAGTTATGATTCTAAAAATGTCCCACAGAATCGAAAGATTTCCCTTTTAATGTTTTAATGTTAATTAAATTTTTTAATAATTGACAACTGAGATTGAGGTTTCCTCTAATGATGAAGTTAAAACAGCTTCAGGAGTATAAATATAAACGGTAATTTTGTGTTGCAGATAATTATTCTGGATAATTACACTGTCTACAAATAGTTGATGTGTTTACAGTAATAGAGGACCAACGTGCCAACCTGAGGGAACTTCTCTTCGTGCTGTATTGACTGTGTGATACAGCCTAGTCAGACAAATGGGCTATTTGACATCCAGTAAGCCATCATGCTGCAGCCCAGGATGATTAAACACAGTCATCCAGCACTAATGTTGTTCATCATGTGTTATTGTACACTACCCGTCAAAAGGTTTTAGAACGCCTCCATTTTTCCAGCTGTTATTTAAATTTCCGTCTCAGTGGTTCTGAAATTAAAACATAGAAAAACTAAACAATAGTAGATTTTAAAAACAAGGAATCATGGAATCTCCTCGTTGAGCTGAGTTTAATCAAACTGTTTGACTCATTCAGCAGCTGAACACACTCCTGACGTTCTTTCCACAATGGAAATCAAATATTTTTCAGACAGTTCGTCCCAACGCTGTTCCTGAAGGTCCCACTAATGTCCAGTTCATCCTGAACCACCTGCATGAGGCTTAGGTCTGGAGACTGAGCTGGTCTTCATCGTGTGAAGCCACCGTCTGGTTCTGTCCTTTTAATGTTTCTGGGTCATTATTTTGCTGTAGGTTAAGGCTCTGACAGACCTTTGTACAGAAAGAGGGTTTGTAAGTCATCAGCAAAACTTGGATCACCTGTAGGAATTGTTTGCATCAACTTTCAGGCTTTAATATATTTTATTTGCTGCAGGAAAGATGCAAATTACCCAGTTTCCTGATCCCTGAAAAAGTTTTCTATGAAATTTATAGGATTTTCCGGTTTTTGGTGGGCCTTCCATCTGGCCTGTAAAGACATCAGATCCACTGCACCGTAGAATCATTGCCGAAGCAAATTGTTGTATTTTCAAAGTAATTATTTCCATAAACAGACATTTTGCTCAGTATTTATACATGAAGAATTACCCCGAGGTAGCAACTGCTGGTTTGGAGAAAGTTAAGAACTTACATGTGTTAATGTGATAGAGCTGCAGAACAAATGCATAACACACCTGTCCTACTCATGCTATGTTGAGCTCAGAAACCCCAGAATAGTTTCTTTTTATCTTGCAGCATCATTTTTAACTTACAAATAAATCTTTGGTGCATACATGTGGACACTTGCTGGCACAACCAAGTTTAGCCCTCAGACTTGCACGTTAAAATAAAAGACTTGGTCCCTAAACAGGACAGGAAATGCAACAGAAAGGATTAAAGTGCCCACAAAGTTAATGACTCCATAATCCCGGTTTTTCGTTTCTTTAGAAAAGCTTTCGCAAAATCACTGGTGGACAAGCAGCTCTGTTGCACTGCTTTCGCATATATTTCAGGCTAAACTTGTATTCTTCTTCCCACTGGTAATTTAAAAGCCAGTGGAATGTGGAAAATGATTGTAGGAGTGGAGGGGAGGGAAAAGATATGCCTTGCTTGGTCACTTTGGTGTCTGAAATCCGTAGCTGAGATGGCGTTTGACTGATTTGTGTTTTGACCACATGTGCCAGACCCGCCTGCTATTCTCAACCCGTAATTCCTCCCTGAATTCCGGCATGCGACTAATTTACTGTAGGGGCAGGATTTTTTTTTTTTCTCTTCCAGGGAGTAGAAACTTTACCCCCTTTTCTGTTACAGAGCTCCGCGCTGTAAGTGATGCCACCTGTCAGACTTGACAGCTTATTCTCCATATGGGGAAGGTCTTTATCAGTTGCAGGGACGAGGAAAATGCCTGACACCTGCCAAGGATTTCAAACCTTTAACTCTCCTTTAACAGCCTGCGTGCTTATGATTCCTTCAGTTTACTGAGCTCAGTTAACTTTTGTCTGTTAATTGAGTTGAGTCCGTTAATTAAGTTGGTTGTTGTGCTCGTAAGAGCAGCCAGGTCTAGAAAAACTGTCCTTCTCCCTGGTGTATTGGCGTGCACGGCCTCACTGGTTCTGTCGTCACAGGTCTGCATTTATTGCACATAGATCTTTTTCCTTCAGCTTCCTTCATACTTTACCTTAATTGACTGAAAAAAAAAACATTAAAATATTAAAATTGCTTGCACAAAGATTGATTTGCTGTTAAACTACATGAAGTTTTGGTTTTAGGAAACTGGTCCAGGTCACGTTCTCGTGTTCCTGTCACTGCTTTGTGCTGCAGCAGGAAGTTGCTTTGGCACTACTACATTAAGAGCGTGGTGTGACTATGTTACTCTTTCCCAGTGAGCTGTGCAGTATAATAGGCACATCCAAAATGTCTTCCAAAGACAACCTTAACTTCCAGGTCAGAAATGCTGCTGCTGCTTTTTCTGTCAAACTACAGTGTTTCCATGCAGCTGTGTCTACAGTGCGTTGTTGAAATGCATTGTCTGAGGACAATGAACACTCTCCAAACAAAGCACGATTTCTCCTGCCAATGTGAACTGATGCAGCTGGAGGAAAACAGCACAGCTTTACCATGGGCCAAACTAAGGAGGTTTTAATAGAATTTCTAAAACACCAATTGCGAAAAGCAGGATAGCATTTTCTGATTCTGAGTGCCCTGTAATTTAAAGTGTGTGGGTTCAAGCCACTTATTTTGTGGTGATGGCTTTACTGGTGGGTTCTCCAAAAAGACAGAGGCCAGCGCAGCCTAGGGTTGAGCTAGCTGCCTTGTCTTCCTCACTGATTGACTGAGCCGCTTCCCCTTTGGTATCTGGCCACGGTTGTTCTGCCCTCATGGCTAACCTCACTGGGCGTAGCTGTCCACCATTGGGTGTTTAGAAAGCCCAATAGGAGGACACCTGCTTCTGGATTTATTTATTTCGTCTCTTGCGCAAACACCCATGCAGTCTGTTTATGGATGCAGATGGAGAGCACATGAGGTAAACAAATGCACAAGTCTGTCTCTTTGCTGAACTGACGTATAAACAACAACCAAACATCCTCGTATTCTAGCGTCCTTGTTTGCCATGCATCACTCGGAAGCATACTGTATATGTTGCATCATTAGCTAATCTGAGCCGCAGGTCAAACATCCTCCAGGCACTGTTTGGCACTCGGTCCTTTGCATAAGAATTTCTCAGAATTTCCCAAATTGGGGAAATGCTTGTGGTCTTCAAGGACATAAAATGACAAACAAATGAACAAGAAACCTCTTACACAGCACATGCACTAACATGCCCTCTGTTTGATGTGCAAAACCACACACACTCATACACACTGTTATGACCCAGATCTCTAGGAAGAAGAGAAAAAAAAAATCAAGCCGATGGAAATTTGGCGGTAAAGTAATTTATTGTTGTAGTCGATCATTAACAAACTCATAGAAGCTCAAGAAGTTTAAATATTTGAGAGGGAATGAAGAGAGGTGAGCCACAAAGGAAAAATAATTTAACAAAAAAAAGAAAAACTCCTCTAATCCAGTGCATTGCATCGAATAAAGAGAACGGTTCCTTTGCACCTTTTTGTGTGGCCTGGCCGGCCTTTGTGCAGGGCTTTAAGAGAATACACATATAACATTAAACCACAGTGTGGAGCGAAAACTTCTTTTGAACAGTTCACTTGTGCATTTTTGTATCTGGTGCCAAGACATCTGTCCCGTGACACACCCTGTAATTATAAACGAAAGGAAAAGAAATGTCTTTTGATTATTTCCATCCTTATTGCATGCACACACAATCAGGCCTGTTATGACAACTACTACAAGAAGCTGTAGAAACTGAAAAGAATTTTTTTTTTTTTTTTTTAACATCTAAATGGCAGTGAGGTATCTCAGTGAAATGACGGCACAGTGAAATCTTAGACGGTGACAGAAATGACAAGGTTTAAAACACTGTGTCTGCATTGTAAACGCTCAAATATCTGAAGTCATAGTGGCCACTGGATCTGTGGGGCAGAACTGAAAAAGGTTCATCTCTATCCAGCACGGAAACTATTAAAGTTGTCAGTCTTTATTTATTTGCGTAGATATAGACCTGTTTTAAAATGAAACTTGCTTTCGGACTTTTTAGTGGATGGAAAAGCAGCAGCATTTGCCAGGAGAGAGTGTAGGGAGGTCTGGGAAGGGTGGCTGCAGTCTATCAGCAGCCCATGTGCAGGGTTATGATGAGAGGGTATGTTAAAGGGTGCTCAAACAGATTATGGTGACTCACAGCACTGTACAAACAGCTCACAGCCCTGCTCTTGTATCGAAGGCACACTCCCAACACGTTTCACAAAAGAAAAAGTCCATACAACAGGCATGTTTGTGTGTGGTATCTGTGTAGCTCATTACTTAACACGTCTCAGAAAAGATCTAATATAAACTGAATCCAGCTGCAGTTTGGTCAAAGGAATTATTTGGATTATTTTAGCGTGGACCATTTTAACTAACTTTCTATTTGTGCAGAGATGGTTTTTAAGTAGCTGTGTTAAATGTGCTTTTTTTGAAGTGCCTCTTGTTTTTTGTACAAAAAAAGAAAAAAATATGGGCAAAAAATATTTATCATAACCAACTTTTAATAGTCTATATTGGCATTGACCTCAGTATCAGTCGATCTACAGTTGCTAAGCTGTTTTACAGATCAGCCTAAATCTCAGAGCGAGGCTGCGACACAGACGGATGCATGTTTTTATTTATCTGAAGGCAGCATTGTTTACGTCAATGCAGATAAGATATTTTACGTAACTCGCCTAATGACCACAGACAATGTTACAAAAAAAATAAAAATAAAAAATCCAGATAACTGAAAGTGACCAGCAGATAGAGCTGTTCAAACATGATATTAGCCACGTGTCCCGTCTCGCGGGGCGCTTGAAACACACCGTTTTCATTTGGTTTCTCTCAGAAACTAACATGTGTTGCGTATTTGTTGAGTTCCGCTCTTGTTAACGGTGCAACTTCATTTTTATTTTTTTAAGCCAGATTAAAAACGATGTGTTTCATTTATTGTTACACGTCTGCTGGGTTCACTATACTGTTTTATATGTTCTGAAGCTTTTTGATCACGGTCTTGAAGTATCAAGTACGCCCTCTCTGTTGTGACTTCAGTACAGTTAGAAGGAAGTAAAGTCATACAAGAGAGCATAACCATATTTATTTTCCTTTTTCTTTCCCTTTTCCTTGTTCTGTTATGTTTAACCGTCACCTTTTTAAATACTCATCCTTTAACTCCCATCGTAGCAGATAATCTTGTTCTAGTTTGTTTTGAATGAGGTTGAGAAATCTGAAATCTGTAGACAGGTATTACCTCTCACATCATAGCGCCAACTATGATAGTGATTTGTTGTAATTAAAATGAATATATCAAAAGCAGTATAAACGTTCTCTTATTAAAATTACAAGAACACAGAGCAGTTAGTGTTGGCTAATGGAGGTCTGTGACTTTGATGACCTGGTTCGTTGCCTACAAACTCTTCAGAGACGGAGTTCTGGCTCTGGATCACGGACGCAACACACCTCAGCACATATGGTTTGTACCGTTGCATCGATTACACAGGATGGCTGTGTGCAGTCACTTTCAAGCCAAATAAGCAATGACCCCTCCTCATCTTACTCCTGGACCCCTCCCCAAACTCCCTGAAAAACACACACATACACACAGTCCTCAGAGAACAGCCAGAAAGGGGACGTGGGTAAAGCCCGCCAGAAAAAGGGCTCCCACCTACAAACATTCCTGTAGTACAGGCCATGTTTTCCTTACCCCAACAAATTTACACAGTTGTTAGTGATGGCCCGGGATTCCTCCTAAAGCACAGCCCACCAATAATAAACAGTGCAGCAGCTGACACCGCAAGACACCTGCACAGCTCCCTGACACTGCAGGATTGTTCCCAGGGACCAGGGGTGGGGTGGGGGGATGGTGTGGGCAGAGGTGGGCTGGAGAATGGGGCGGGGGGCAGGCAGATCCGTGGTGTCTGTGTATGTGTGTGTGTCAGTCAGTGCTGTAAATGGGTTTATTTGCTGCTTCTCTCTGTTTCATGTCATTGTAATACATATGTCATATTATACACTAATTTATTTATTTATTAAAGAAAAAAAAAAGATAATAAATACTTTGAAAAAACTTGCAGGTACTGTTTTAACCAGTTTTAAAATTGTGGCTAGCAGGTCTGTGTATGGTGATAATGATAAACGTATTGTAAAGATGGGTTTATCTCTAAAACATGCCAAGTTCCTCAGATGTTAAATATTTTCTAATACTTCAAAGCTGGACAGGAACGTAAAGTACACTGTCGCCCATAAAGTTGGAATAAAATATATTTTACCTCTTCTCATGAAATGATTGTGACAATGTGATTTATTCTTCATCGATAAAATGTGTATCTTCTCAAAACTTTATTGATCAATCTCTTCCAGCGTGATTACTGATGTGTGTCAATAGGAATAAAAAGAGGAATGTTTCTGAAAACAAAATTATTCCAACTTTATGGGCAACAGCGTAGTTTGAAAGATTATATATCTGACATTTGACCTTTGATTTTACTTGGTACCTCAGTCGAGGTTCAGTGCCCAGTCTGGGTGGCCACCTCTGGTTAGCTCTGTTCAGGCATTTTACACTCTTTCTGTGCCCCACACACACACACACACACACACACACACACACACACACACACACACACACACACACACAAACAAACACCTACAGTCACACACTCATTCAGACATACACTCCTCATGCCACAGGATGTCAGGTGGTCCAGCCATTGTGTCCTCACCTGTAGGACATTGTCAAAGTACAAAAGAGGGGCACAGTACGTGTCAGCCTGCTGTCAGCTTCTGTTTGACTTGAATTTGTAAATCCCTCTCTTTCAGCCGTGGGCCTTTGAAAGATTAGCCCAAGGTTTGTGGAGTAATTCACATCTGTGTAGGTTTTACTTATTGTCAGGCTGAGGATCCGTCCACGGTTTTCACAGATCTCAATAGTTACGACTGTCAACACTGATCAGGTTTCACTGTTTGTTTCCGAGCACATAAACATGTTCATAGTGGATTTTTTGAGGGTGGGGTACCCATGAGGATCTGAGATGCTTTGTTGTGTTTATTAACTGCATGGATCATGGATTTAAAGGAAACCCCCGGTCTGCTGTTCTTTATGGGTTTATGTAACCTTCATCTTAAGGTCACTGGTGTTTCCATCCAGCTGAAATTTCAACTGTGTACACATTTAAAAAAAAAAAAAGAGTTTCAAAGACGATCAAACTGAATATTGAATATCACAAAGGGACAGAGTCTCTACCTGGGACCTGTGCAGCGCTCAGCTTCTCAGGCACTAACCAGACCGATGTTTGCCATAAAGCGGGGCCTCTCACTCGCTGCCCTGTGAGGTCACAGCACCTGTTCTTGGTAATTGCTGGCAGGTGACGTAAGGCTTCCACTTGTTTTCCATGGTGTAAGGTGGAGCCACCCCCCACCCCCCCCCCCCAGCTCCCTCCAACACTGAGGCTGGAAACTCGTGTTGCTTGTTTGCAGCAAATAACCAAGTCTGACTCAATGGTTCTGCCCCTCCAGATCCCTGAGAGTGAAATGAAATGTGACTTACCTGTCAAAGGCGAGTTAGTAAAACTAAAGTTACGCCTGTTTTTCTACCAGCAGTTTTCAGCGATGTGCTTTTGTATTTTAAACACGTTTAAGATTTAACATTTTCATCACATCATCCACTTCTGCACTGTATCACTGATACAGGGCAAGAAACGCAAGCAGCCCGATAATCAGACAGGCTGTGGACACACAACCCAGATCAGCCAAATGTATTTAGGCAACAAAGGAAAAGTGAACAGTAAAATGATTATAAGTATGCATATATATGGTAGTTTGGATGGTTGATAGTTTACAAACCAGCTTTGGTTCAGCTGTAACCTTCTGTACACGCTGTAGTTTTACACAGCTCTCCCGTGGAATAAGGGATTGTTGCCAACATCAGGGCACTGAGCGCCCTGATGTCGCCATTTTCTCAGATCACAGCCGTTACTGTAATGATTACCTCCTCATCATAACCAACAGAAGTGATGGACAAAAATAAGACTTCAATTCCAGCTGTATCAAGTCAGATCTTTAACTCTCACAGTGTGAAACAGGCTCTGGCTCATTTGATGAACTGACCTTATTGATTTATCCAACCAAGACCAATCAAACTGATACATTAATCACCACTAACCAAATGTTACTGGCCTGTTCTGCTTGGTCCACCTGATAATGTCTTTTCAAGGCTGGCTGCGGGAGGACAGAAGCCAGTAGATAGGGTATCTAGCCCAGGCCTCCAGCCAGCTGTGAACCTGATAGCATCTGTTTTAAACGTTTGAGAGACAGAGAGAAAGGAGCCCTCTTTTCTTCTGAGCTCTGGAGCGCTAGTTATCTCACGCCTTTTTAGTAAAGGGATCCACAGATGGCCCGTGTCCTGACAGTTATACAAATGTGATATCACTAGCTGAGGTATTCTTCTTGGATCCTCTTTCTGTGTTACTGTAGGCCGACAAGTGGAACTCATTCATGCTCAGAGTAAACAAGACAAGTCAGCGTCCTCTTTTCTTAAGGCAACGGCCGAAAACAAAGAAAGAAAGGAGTTTTTTTTTTTATCTTTGTGAAAGCAGACAAAACAACCTCTTCACACCTGAGTGTGTTCTCTGTGTGGAGTTCTTCCCGTCCATTGTCATCTTGTGTTATCTAAACCATCAAATCGACATGAAAAGATCATTTCATGTTCTGCTGTCACCCGAGGGGATTTGCACAACTTACCTTTCATTTGCTTTGTTTGAATCAGGTGACAAAACCATTTGTCATCCCTTTTTTTTTCCCAGGTTGTGTCTGGTTTGAGCCCACTTCAAAGACCTGGTCTCTGATGAGAAATTTATTTGTTTTGTTTGCACCAGAGGATCCAGACTTTTTTTGTTCTTACCCATTGTGTTCTAATCAGAAACCAGTCTGGACGATAAGGAAGCCCAAGTGTCGCCCTCACATCCACAGACATGATCTTAGGTTGTTTTCATTTCTTTAAGCTAAATAACAAAATTTTCTTTGAACAATTGAGCGACTGCTCCTCCAATAACATTAATAATGATTAACATTCAGTGTTCAGCCCTCTGCTCTTTCTTGGCATCAAGTTAATTCGTGGCACATCCTTCTGGTCTCAGTGGCTGTGATCTCTGTTGGATCAGGTCTTGTGTCTTTGTACCGTATTTTTATTATTGTTAACATGACAATTAATTTATACCTCTCTGGTTCGGGTAGGTTTTCCACGGGTTCAGTTCAGGTCCAGTTCAGAGACCTGTCATCTGTCATTTTTTTTTTTTTTTTTTGTCTCTACTTGACTCTTGTCCCCCTTATTTTTTTTTCAACCAGAAAGTCCCTTAGCTGTTCACACAACACACAGTATCACATTATAACTCAGGACTCCACATTTCATGTCATTTCAAGCTACATTCTCACCCCAGCTGTAGGTGTGTTGGAACGGAACTGAGACTTACTGTAAGTCGAAGGATTCAGCTCGAGTCCCACGCACTTATCTGAGCAGGATATTCTGTAGACGGCCCACCTCGGTGAGCTCGGGCCATCGAACGTACGACATCAGTTGGAGTCGTTTCTGATTTGAACCTGATTCAAAGCATAACATGAGCCTTTGTATTTCAAAGTGGGAGGATTTGTAACAGATCCCCTCTATCTGTCCACTTTTAACAAGTGACATTGGCCTTTCCTGGCTTTTACTCCGGAGAGGTTTGATGGCTATGATTATTTACACAGAGGGTTTCCTTCTTTTTCTCTCTTTTTACAGTCGGTCATTTTCATAAGGGATCATAATACTCTTGGACAGGAAGTATCTGGCTATATAGACTACGCCCACAGACTCAAGACCCAAGATTTTGAACCATATTTCAGCGGAAAGAAGAGGCTCATGCCAGGACGCTCGGATTTATGGTAAGTCTCCTTCCATTGTAACATGTCCATGTTGGTTGGGGAGGCCTTGACTCGAGTGGGATTTGACAAGATTTGAAGGGTAAGGAAATCTTATTATCCAGGATTAAAGATTCAGGTTGACGTGAGAGACCAATATAGGCTTGGAAAGAGCTGCGCAAAGGGCCAGTATAGTTAGTATGTACAGCCCCAGCAGTTGTGGCTTCAGCATGGATGTGGAATAAATATACACTGCTAAAGTAAAACTGAGAAGAGCTGCCAAAGCGCTGAACCTGTCTGGACAAGACAGACATGATTAGAGTCAGGATTAAAGCCGGCTTAAACCATGAGAGTTTGATCTTCTTTTAACGTGTAGGGAATTTGTCATCAGAGATAAACGTAGTAGATTTTAGTACATTGATAGATAAGTAGATCACACACTTATTTACTTTTAGAGGCTTTGAAAATGTATTTATTTAATACTTTTTTGTAATTGGTTGTTTCTATACATCAGATACATACATACATACAGAATTGTTCATAGTAAGATACGTTAGTGGGATATTTGAAGGTTGAGAGGGTTTTAGAGAGTTGAAAACCTAACAGTCACTGGACCGCCATGATACATATGTTTTACGTAAAGCCGCACTGTGTAGAAAAAGAAAATTGGGATTTTGAAAATATCAAAAAGACAATTGATATGTGTCATCAGAATAATCAGATGCCCATAAAACCCATGAAAACTCTACACATTCTTCCTTTCAAATTTTGAAAAGTTCTTGAAAAAGTTCTGTGAAAAGTTTTTTAAATCTGGCATATTTAATAAAAGCATCACGTTCTCTATGTTGAACAACCAGTTGTATCAGTGCCAGTCGCACAGTTCCATCACAAGCCACAAATGAACTGCTGACCTTACAGGTGTAAGCTAAAATCCAGTTTGTGTCCCTCAGTGGGGCAGGTAACATCTTTATAATTCGTTGTCTATCAGGAGAGCTGTCAGCAAATTATGGAGCCAAAACCATCCCCACATTCCACACACCCGTGCATAGTAACATATGACCAACATTTCAGATACGTGCGAGAAATCCCATGAGGACAAACACAACTGGACAGGGGTGAGAATGGGTATGTGTGTTACATGGTTTTGTTCAGGGTTCAGCCAAATGGCATGAAGCCTGTGTAACCTCAGTGACACTGGGCAGAACATGGTCTCCAGTGTCCTGATGTGGACGGATAAGTTCTTTCCTACCAGGTGTAACTTGAGCTTTTACAGTAGTTACCAACTTAATGCGTGAAATCTGACAACAGGGCACCTGAAGGCGAACCTCTCAATAGTAGAGTCACCCAGTTTGATCATGTTATCTAAGTATTTGAAAGTGAATACAGAGATATAAGACAGAGAGTATACCTGAAATGACAACTGGTTGTCAGTTCAGCTGCACTAAGCACAGACAGGTCAAAGCTCTGTTGAAGCTCACTCTGAAAAACCAGTGGAGAGTTTGCCCAATGATTTCAAACTTTCAGCTTTGTTTTCGCTTCCAGATAAACGGTTTGAACTCGTAACGTGGCACAGACTGGAAAAGTAAGACTTCATGTTTGTTCATCCCAAAAGAGCTAATGCACAGTGTAACAGACGTTAGCTATTGCTTGCTAGCAGTTTATGTGCCAACCACTGTGTGTGTGGACCATGTCTGTGTCTGTGTGTCTGTGTGTGTGTGTTCAACTCTCAGATAAGCCAGACATTTCCTTTTCTTTTTTGGTGCATTCATTAAAAGGAGTCATAAAGTCCGATGATAAGTGCAAATCGTTTTACTAAAGCTGAAACATTTTCAACTTGCACAAAAGCGTGTTCACTTTAACTCAGGCCGCCTCAGGCACATTCCTGACTGTTTGCATCCACTCACAGCTTTGCTTTGACATTATGTGCAATTTCAGATAACGTATCACAGAGTTCTTTAGTATTTTACTCACAATATTATGCATGTTAATCCTTTAATACCTCAAAGAGATTTCCAGTTTCATAGGCGCAGTGTGTGTGTGTGTAAATACTCAAAGTGTGATATATGTGGTTTACAGGAAACCGTTTTTGCTGCCGCAGTTAAAAGACAACAAGAATGACAGTCTGTGTTTTATTTTTGGAAGTGGTTTTCCCTTTCTTTGAAACCAAAGTGTCAGACATGCGAGGCTTTGTTGTTTTATTTATCCATTTCTCACCATGTGTTCTGACACACAACCCGACTCATGGCCTTGAACTCGACCTCCTCTCTGGCGAGTGGAAGCCCTAACAAGCTGTAGGTGTGAGTCATTGGGCGAGCATGCCTGGAGGTACAGCCTACTCCCTAATGATGCTTTTATGAGGCTTCCCCCCTCGGCAGGTCCCTCTGCTCTCCCTCCATCTGACATCTGACTTCACTCTCCGTCCCCCTTTTTTTTTTCACCCACTAAAACTGTGCTTCATCAGATTTACACATCTCTCTGTCTTTATTTTCAACTTTTCTAACCTCGTCCTCCATGCTCTGCTACCTCTCCCCTTTTCTCCCCCCCATGTCATCCTCCACCCCTCCCTCCCCCCATTTTTTTCATCTCTGTCGGGAACAATAACACCCAGTGTGGTTGCCGCTAAGAGGGAGCAGATGCTGGAGCTGCTGCCCACTCAGTGCACTAAACCTCCCACCGCAGGACTCTGAATCCTGTCCCTCCTCCTCCTCCTCAGCCACAAAGAACACAGAGCAGCGACACCAGCGCCAGCTCTGGCCTCTACCTCCCACCTCCAGCAAGGAAGGGTGGATAGGTTCACATACACAGTCTGCAAAGTCTCAAGGAAAAAAAAGAGCAGTAGCAGAGTATCTCCCTGGAGCAAAGCATGTGAATTTAGAAAACAAGAAAGCGTACAGTCTCTGTGCTCCTGCAGAACGGTGTGGAAAACTAATTTTTACTCTTTTACGTCTTTGTGTAATTGGTGTGAAAGCATTTTACAAAATAATGAGACAACACACGCAAACTGGATGCTAAAGAGTAAACAGACCAAGATTTTCTCCTCTGAGTTTACCTTTCACTTCTTTACTTTTCATTGCAGCATGACCAAGATTATGTGCAGACGATTTCCAACTTTTTAAACACCTTTGAAATCTTTTCTTCATTATTTCCTTCCTTAGGCTTCAAGTCCAATTTAAAATATGTGTAATTAATGGAAGCAAAACCACATCAAAGTGCACTTTGTATAGTAACTGCAGGTTTCTGTCTCATTAATTTTGACTTTTGTCATTTTGGACTTTTGTGTTTCGTCATCCTCTCTATAAGAAAACTCAAGGAAACTGGCTCTGTTAGTCAGTCATTGTCATGCACACTAACACATTTGTTTTCGGTAACATTCTCAGTCACCTCCAGGATCTTTGCATGTGCACTGACTCCATAGGCGCAGCACAGAGCAAAAATCAGTCGAACGCTGAGCTTGATTTATTTTAGCAGGCACACTGGGTGGGTGGGTCGTATAAACATCATTTGTAAAAGCATATGTTGTAAGCCTCTGACCTCCTGGGAAACCTGGTTAAAGTCAAAAAGAAAATCATGCATCAGTGCCATCAAAAAGTTTTCACCTAAGAAGCAGTAAATAACACAACACCGCCCAAGAACAGAAGCAATATTGGTAATAAAGTTCATAGAAATGCAGTTTTCTTGACAAACGTTTATACATTCCATTATGAAGTGATGAAAAATGATAAAGTTACTATTAAACTGCCCTTGAGAGTCAATAACTTGCAGATACACATTTGAACTTCAGGGCAAACTCTGAATGAACCTTCAAAATCCGACACTGATACTGCACACGTAGGGAAAAAAACCTCTTCAAAATATACATCATGTGCTTAAAGGCTAAATCATTACATTTTTGACTCCATTACTTTTTACTGTGAGCTTCCGATGTAGACACACACACGTAAATACACACACACTAAAGTCCTGACCCTCATCTAATTATCCCACAGATCTGCAGCTCCGTGTACCCAGCTTCCTGCCACTCCAGATGTGCCTACAGCATCTCTGATGTCTATTTAATGTTCCCCAGCAAAGTGACCATCTGTTTATGCACTCTGGCTCTCCCCTCCTTCCTCTCAGTATCTCTCCCTCTCTTCAGTCCCTGTGTTTAGTAAAGACTTTTAAGAGGCCAGGCAACATCTCACGTAAACGGTAGTCCTAATTGATTCTTTCCCTCTTTAAATTCTTGCGGTGTGTTTTGCATAAATAGCTGTAAGCAGCTTACTGTATCTTAACTGTACAGTTAGATACAAGTCTCACTCTGACAAAAAAAAAAAAAACTTCAGTGTTAGGTTTTCTGATTTTTATCTGAAGTAAGCTTTACTATTCCTTTATCATTCAATGAATCTTTCTAATTCAAACAGCTTTTTGAAAAGCAGGATCATGTAAGGTTTTCCTGCACTCGCGCTCTTCCCTGTGTACATTTGGCAACACACTGAAACTCTGAACTCGAAGGATCTGCTCGGCTGAAACACAGCGCATGCCTCCTCCAAAGCCAAAACCATATTGCTTCCACGCTTGGCCTCTGCAATGCACCTGTGTGTCTGGCTTCATTTTCTGCTGTGAAAATATTTGCACTGCTGTCCTATTTTATTAACTTTTAATACAAAAGAGAAACTGTTCCAGCTCCAAAGGTGATTTGGCGGCTCTGCCTCCAGCATTGTGTCCGAGCTTTAATGGGGGTTGGTGGGATATTCTATTGCAGAGGAGTTTGCCAGCTTGATAAATATTTGCTGGTAAGCCGGAACATTCCATGTCATATGTGTTGATCTTCACACATGGTGTGCACATACTTTATTAGCTGGATCCTCGGGGTTAAATCCACTCGGACTGTTTGTTCTTAGTGCTGATACTGTTTGGACTGTGTTTGATAGATTAACTCGGTGTTCCACCAGCCGTACCTCTGAGACCTCCTGCCAAGTCCGATAGGCCACTCTGTCCATGTTGGCCATGCAACTAAGATCCAGCATCTGAAACGGTGACGGGAGGGCCCGCGTATAAACTCTTATCTGTGACCATAAATCGTCAACGTGTTATCATACTGGACTGATGAGTTGTCATTAGTGAGCATTCTTTGAATATGAGTGAAGACATTGGGCTGATCGCCTGTAGATTCTGGGACTCTTTTCACAAACAGAGGCTGACCTCTGACCTCTCTCAGCTACGGTGCTGTTAGCCTCCTCAGCTCCAGTCAAAGGGAATACGGGATAACACCCAGTTGTGTCACTGCATTATGCAATCACTCCGGTGTGTGTGTGTGTGTGTGTGTGTGTGTGTGTGCGTGCGTGAGTGCGTGCACGTGTAGCTGTGTCCATGGGAGGACATAAAGGAAAATTAAAACGACATGAAATATGCTAAATGCTCTCACAGTGATGTGAGTATATGTTGTCATGTGTTCAAAATCTGCTGTTCTTAAAATCCAAAAAATGCATCCAAAAATTGTAGAGCTCCAATTAACCGATATTTTGATTATTGATTAATCTGTCAGTTATTTGCGTTCTGACCAACAGTCTAAAACTCAAAGTTATTCCATTTAAGATGATTAAAGATAAGGAATGTTTTTCAATTTTGGTTTCCCAGATAAAACCAAAAATGATGGCGAAATAAATGAAAGGTGTGTGTAGGTGGGTGGTTGGATGTGTGTTTGTTAATGGGGTTGTCAACTGGACATGACCCATCTGTGATTTGTCCTTGAATCGGGCCCGTGACACCCCCACGAGGCTTAACAGTAAATTCAACCCGCTACACTCTGCCTCTCAACACTGAAGAGGCCTTTTGTGATTTACACTGGAAACATTAACTTCAGAAACAGTTGTATTCTTCGCTAAAAAAAAAAAAAAAAAAAAAACGCTGAACGAATACACATGCAAGACATTTGCTCTTTTATGATATATATCATCCAGCGCAGAGAGTCCAGCTCCTCTGAGCCCTATAATGAGACTGTTGACATTACCCTGGAAAATGACCGCCTGGAGATAACAATAGAGCTAAGCACGGTAACTGTGGAAAGTGAAAGGACACAGTGCACGTGTCAAATAGCTATGGTAAATGCATAGGGAACCAGGAACCGGTGCTGCGAGCACCGTCATTGTTTCCACCAAATCCAGGTTCTCACACTTTTACTGGTCCATGTGTCTGGGTGTGGTGCCATCCAGCTGCAGGAGCTTTCTTTGTGACCAAATGTGCACCGGCCGTGCAGTTAGTTGCCCCGGTGACAGTTCATATGGGAAAGTGAGGGAGGTGGATCCAATAAACACATCCAAGTAACGTATGAACAAAATTCTCGGCACTGCTTCAAAAAAAAATTATTTTTTTTTTTCCATCATTCTTTTTCATGTTCGGTGTTAAAATATCTCACATCTGTCCCATTTCTCTAGCAAAAGTAGGCGGTTCACCATGGAATAAAAGTGGTTGACCAAAAAAATGTTAATTGTTGTATGGCATTTCGGTATAAATAGTCACTGAAATGCTGTCAGATCTAATTTACAAAGAGAGGAAGTATGCATATGTCTGAAAGCAAGTCTCAGACAATATAATTTTCCTCTGAGTTTTAAGGGAAAAACCTCAATTTGTATTTCATAATTGGGGCATTGCAGCAGTCTATTCTCAACCTGCTCTACTCAGCTCTGTTGGCAGCTAAAATGCCAGACCTCTCATCCTATCATACCTTATAATTTTATGCACCAGTGTATTTCCCCACACAGTTTGTACAGTTCAGAGGCGTTCAGTGTTCCCTGCAGAGGAAGATTAGTCCAGAAGCCGGCAGGAGGTGGTTGACTGATATCTGAGACATCAGGTCGTATCCAGTATCACATGTTCTGAAACTCATTGTTTTTTGTACAAGTATAAAAATATACCAGTGCCTACTATCAAGAGGACAATATGGATACACACATGATCATACTGTGATACTGTGATGTCCTAGATTTTACTACAGAATTGATTTTAAGATTGTTGTAATTGTTTATAAGCACATTTACACACCTGAGCGGCTCCATGCACTGGTGTGGTGCGGTGCGGTGTTGTGTGTTGTGCATTTTGACTATGGAATTGTATTTTCAGTGCGAGTCTCCCGAGGCTGACACGGAGATAGATCCTTTCCCCTTATTCTGAATAACTGTCTTTGAGAATATGACAAGCAACAAATCCAGGGAAACCATGCAGCCTGCAGTGAAGTCAGCCACTCTCGTTATTGGCTGGAATTCCTGGCCCTTTTCATAGCTATTTGAAAACAGACCATTCCTCAAAAAATATGTATTTACATTTCCCAAAACTGCATAGTCAGGGTCTGTGGCTTTTGGAAAGGCCACATGGGTAAGTTTTTATATATTGCCTGAACTATACGTTTGCTTGTAATTCGTAGGAAGCATGCTTAATATGTTGCAGTCAGAAAATATTTTCAGGGCCCAAATGCAAATCGGTATTTGCAAACAGGTTTTATGTGCCACTGGAGATTACCTCTGAAACAAATCCTGCTGAAAACATCCTGACACCAGCCAAAATGTTTCAGAGCCTGCAGAGGTCTCACCATGCACGTGTGCATTTTGACATGTATTTTACACAGTGTTGGTCATATCATATCAGCTGTTCATCATGTGTTGGCTCCAGTGAAGCTGGCGCCGCCCCTTTATGTCACGGTCCCATATTTACAGTTTGTTGCTGCAGCTTCAGCTCATTCAAGCCCCCCGGCACAGTTCACCTCTTCCCAACACTGGGCTGAGCACTGAGAAACACTGAGCTTCCTCCAGATACTCAAGGTCCAGCTTTGTGCTTGGACCACAGACTGCTGCTGGGAAATATCTGAGGCCTGTTAAAACAGCCTTCAGTGCCTCAGCGTGTGACATGTGGAGTTGTGTTACCAGTGACATGAACAGCTAATAATCACAACCACTGAAAATGGACACTGCTGCCCAGGCAGCACAGCTCTGTACGATACAAGAGTTATTTATTGCTTATCACCGCAGTGGTGTTATTGATCATTTCTTTACTTTTTTCAGTTTGCATATGAAAAAAACAAGGTGTCATTGTTCTTCATATAATTCTAATGTTTCAGAACAATAAATTAACAATATAAAGTTGTGGGATGCAAAGCAGAAGTGGTTTGATACATAAAGATGTTTCAAATTAATCTGATGAATTAAAAACAGACGTGGCGCTAAAACTGAATCTGGCCTCATTTAATATTGATTTAGCATTTTTTAACAAAGTTGAACCAATTTTGAAACGTGTGTCTTTGGTTTTCTCATTTCCATGCCTGGCTCCTCTCAGCTCAAAGGTTGTGCCGAATCCAACCTTAACATGGGAACAATGCACTATTCAATTCCCAACCAGCCTCATTGTAATTCACATCAACACAAAGAGGAGATCTGCCAAATTTATGGCTCTGGAATGTCAAATTGATATGGATCTTTTTTTTTTTTCATCAACTAACAGCTTTCCTTCAGGAGTCTGTAACTGATCAGTGACCTGACAAAGATAAACAAAACATAATCGCACTATCAGAGTAAAATGTTCATAAATCACATCCTTGAATCGATGCGCTCTTTAAACGTATAAACGTAGTTTGAGTTTGAGTAGTTTGAGCATTTTTGCCCCTTTGACTCTGTCACAAACTTGGACATTATTGCTCTGCTGTATCAAAAATAACAGAAAAGCTAAAAGCAGAGCGGGATCCAATCGGATGCTGTAAATTAATCGGCCATTTATTTTGGAATTCAACCCTTTCTTTGGTTTCAATTACTTATTACCCACAGCTTTACTTTAATGCCTGGCTTGGCGAACTCCAGCACAGCGCCCTCAAGATCAAATTGGAAACAGACTTGTACCTTCTCCCTCTCTTACAAAACGTTACTCTGCAGGTTGCTTTCCTTCCTTTTCTGCTAAGCAAAGGCCTTTTTTTTATAACCTGCTGTTGAATATTGATATGATAACGATGTTCTGTAATCCGTTTTCTTTCCTCCGTGAAACATGCTAAGTCATGACCTCAGTGTGGTGCTCGTGTGTTGTTTTAAAGCCTCCTGCTGTGTGAGATTGTAAGACACGGAATGGCACATGGTCAGGTAACACACAGCCCTTTCACTGAGCTCTGTCATACTGCGTGAAAACATTTGGAACTGAACTGAAACGCACTGCAAACCAAGTGTCATCGAGTCCCATTGGGAATCCAAAGAAAACATGCTTATCTTGTGAAGCTCAGCCATTTGACTTGCATTTGTGCGTATGACTGGAAAATGGAGCCACACCTGTCTTTTCAGCCTGTGTTATGTTGCAGTGATGCGACTCACTAATCGCAGTCCAACCTAAAACAAAACTCTCCTTGCTTTTTTATGAATTTCGAGGGGAATTCAGTGACTGTTGAGCGTTTTGACTTGCCGCCATCCACGGCCCTGTTCAGAGAGAGGAACCTAAAGAGCTCTGAACACGTTCAGTGCATCACAACATAGGACAAGAGGATCACAGTGCTGGTTCGCATAGTATCTCATCTGAAGTTGAGCTACTTTCAACTGTTTTTATTTGACAACAAAAAGAATCTAACCACACCACAGCGCTCCCCCACCCTGCCTGAATTCTATGGGTTGCATCCTTTTATTGAAATACATGGGTTTCAAATGTGTCTCTCTTAAGCAACGTCTGTGTGGGCCCCAAAAATAAATAAATAAATAAATAAAACCAACCAAAAATAAACCAAATGGCTGAGCAACACAGCCAGTGCAACACAAAACTACTCGCTGCCTTACAGTAGTTTTAAACATCACAGCTAAATGTAATGTTAGCAAATAATTAAAGAGTTTCATCGCTGAAGGAAGGTTCAGACAGTGGTGTCACTGCAGCTGTAAACCCTCACTGTTTGAATGCACCTTAAAACTTAAAAAAAAAATGGCTTCACCTCAAACATCTAATAATTACTGTTACCTTTTTTCTACAGCTACTACAACTGGAAGACACAGGTGTCCACGTCCGGCTCAAGCCCCAACTTTGAGGTGATTTATGACGACCCTAACGGCCTTCTCTTTAAGAATAAGAGGGACAAAAAGATCCTGAACGTGGACCCCTTGGTAGGTTTTTTTCTTTTTTGTTGTTGTTGTTGTCCTGCTTTGTTTTTAAGCCCCAGGGAGACAAATGGTCCTGATAATTAGATCAGTTCACCTGTTCCGCAGCAGTAAAACTGTCCCAGGAAAGCAGAAAAGCCACAGGGTAAAAAGCTCTTTTCAGATCCTTTTTCTGCACCAAAAAAAAACAACTAATTTTGTTGTCCTCATGGCTCAGGTGACTAACATGCTATGTACCCACAACATCCTGTTTGTTTAATGTGGCCTGGGACCTTTTGTTGCATGCCATGCCCTTACCTCCTCCCACTGTCTCTGGATTTAACCATCAAATATAAAAATGGTGACACTTTTAAAATAGTTATTTTTATCCTCTAAGCCAACTTTGCTAATTGCCTAGTTTTAGTTATTCTTAATAAACCCCAGATATCAGACAGTAATTTTCAGAGGCAGCCTACACTGTAAGAGAAGGACTTGCAGAGAGAGGGAGAAAGAAATCAGTGGGAGGGAAAAGATATTTGCTTTCCACCTGCACAAAGAATTGAGAATCAAGGGGTCGAGACAGGTGCTTCCTCCACACTCACGGTCCGACAGGGGCCCTGGAAGAATAACGACTGACAGACGGAGGTTTTTTTTCTCTCCAGTTTCCCTCTTTGCTGGGGGGTAGGGAAGTAGTTGGTGGGGCTGAACTATTTTGAAATTGCCGACAGAGCTGTGGGGACTGCATTTTTGAGGCCAATCGCCAAAATGGCAGCACAGTGTTCTAGCTGCGGTCGAGCACCGCCCCGACCAGGCTGTCTATTAAAAACACAAGAGAAGGCATAGGAAGCCAGACACAGCAAACCACCCCTCTGCCCAGAACCCAGCTCAGCTCAGCCCACACTGGCTCGGCATGGAGCAGCACAGAACCATCCGGCTTTTAACCCACCATGAGCTCACTAGCTGCTCATGTGGCCACAGATCCGCAGGGGAACCTTCCAAAATCACGGCTCACATCAACTCATTTTGGGTGGTTTGTTTGTTTTTCTGCCTTTGTCATACCATGACCACTTTTTCTGTCCCGGCCAAAAAGCGGGTTGGGGGGTGGAGGGGTTGCCATATTTCAGTTATGACAATGGTTTGATTCAATCTAAGCAAAAGTTTAACAAAAAAAAAAAAAAAAATCTCTGGAAACTGGCGACGTTTGAAGAACAGAGCGAGCTGCTTAGATGGCGCGAGTGTTAATGGCACATTCTGGTTTGTGTAAAAATAGATGCTTATCATTTAGTTCACCCAGCGATTCCCATTCGCTCTTAATGTGTCTATGAAGTCATTTTTTATTGGTCTATTTTTATTGATGCTTTTTTGAACTTGCAAAGGAAGACCGCCTCACTTATTAGGACACCCACAAGTGTGTTTGAGGTAAAAGTGTAAATTGAGTGTAATGGTTGGCTATGCATCCACTCCCACTAGAGGCTTTTGACACACTTAGCCTTAAATAAATGCTCCCAGCTGGTAGTGGCTTCACATCTTAGCGGTGGGGCCGCGTCAGCTTGGACATTCAAAGTGAAACAAAACATCTTGGAAGATGAACAATTACAGTCACTGTCAAATTATACTGCATTTGCCCTTCCCTTTAATATACCTGTTACTATAAAGAGATGTATTCTGGAAATCTGTGGTTTTTGTTCAATTGCTAACACACTCTGCCTCTATCTATGGCAGCTTTTCCATTTTAAACCTGTATTAAGAGCTTTTTTTTTTTAATATTAACACTGAATCTAAATAGCCCGTGTACTAGAAAAGGTGTCATAGATCCAACATGCTCTGTGCGCTACCTTTCCAGAACTAAACGGCAGATAGAAAACGTTAGCATCTAGCTTGTTGTTGAATATCCAGAAGCTAATAGATGAATTTGTAATCATGCTTCTGAGACGACAGGCGCGAGTTGATGTGCACACCTCCAGAATCTCAACAATGAATCGTGCAGAGCTGTGCATCAGGCGGGATAATTCAACGGCTGTTAGGAGCCAAGGTCAAAACAGAGTACAGAAGAACAGAAATGTTTTTCTTCTCGTTTACATACGAGCATAAAGGAGTGTGATGTGCAAATGTAAAGTCAGTGGAAAGGCACAAGTGGTGCTGTGGCCTGAAAATGTTGGATTGAGCAAAACTTTTCCCATTTAGAGGAAAAAGCAAGGAAACTAGAACAAATTCACTTTTAAGTTTGAGATCAGTCCAAGTTCAAAGTGTCATGCAGGTGCACATGCAGGCACACTGGTGAATAAAACGCAGAAAAAGTGGAAATTCACTTTGCCTTTTTTTTCTGAATGCACCATTATAGACTATAGCTAACACTGTGCAAACAAACCCTCGTAACTGCTCTGCCTCTGTGCTGGGTTCCAGTCTGGACCTGGTGAGGACTCCAACAGGACATTCCTACAGTCGGACCTCTACATCCATGTCGTCATCTACGACCACAACATCAGGACAGTCTAAGCTTCAGAGGCTGCTGCCGGCACGTTCATACATATGGCTCATATTGGAGAGCACTGGAAGCCTCTAATTTGACTGAGTTGCTGCAGTTGCACCATCATTTACAAACTGTTCCCCTCATATCATGCATGCCATCTGGGTGGAGGTGCTGCAGTTAAAAAATGGCTTTAAACTGAGGATTCCCAGAGGAAGAAGTGGGTGGACCAGTGCGACAACTTGGATGTTTCCTTGCAAATAACCTGAGATTTTATATGTTGCATCAGATTTTGTGACACTATAGTCTTGTTACTACAAAAAAAATCGAATCTCTTATTTTAGAGTTGGCCCCGTATCCTTTTTTATTCCACGCTATCAGTGAAGACCAAGGCCCAGGTTGGCTCAGTTTGTTTGGCATGCTCAGTCAGGGGCAGAAACCTGCTCAGGGACCCCGGGCTCGTTCCACGGTTTGGCCTGGCATGTTTTGGGCTGTTTGTCTAAACAAATTAAAGGCGTAAGAGCTTTGAAAGATGATGGGGGTTGCTTTTATGTCCTCCCCCAGGCTGCGGTAGCTCCAGTTGGACTGGAAGAAATGGGTAATGGGCTTAAAGCATTCCGCATGTTCCCAGATGCAAGGCACACTTTACAGGACATCAAAGTGCTCTATCATTTACATATTAGTCCTTCACTAAGACATTTTTTAATGGTGGACAACTCTATGGCTCTACTTTTTCAGAAATTATTTAGGAAGTATAGAGGACTTTTAACAGCTGATTCCCTTTTAATTTCTGGCTTTTAATTCTTTGCTTTTGTTATTGAAGCACATGGCAGGAATCTGTTCCACCACGAGGATCATTATCTATGTCTATAAGCTAACAAATGACAGGACCTTAGTTATTTGTTCATAAAATTAATTTTCTGTAGACCTGTTAGTCACAAAGAAACATCCAGCACACACAGCTGCTCGGTGGAGGCATTTTTGCAAACTTCCAGAAGTTAGTGCAGGTTCATTTGTTCTCATTTCCTCTGCATCCATTCTGCTGAAATGTATTTCTGAAGGTTACAAGCTTTAAACAAATTAGTTCATTCTTATAAAAGCCTCTAATGTCTCTCAGCCACTCTGATACCTGAGCAGCCTTCCACCGGCTGCATCTGTTTGTGTGTTTGGGCTGAATTGGACCCTGTTGGCCTCATTGGAACAATATGTGTCGTAACACGGGGATATGGGTTCTGGTTCTGTAAAAGCAGGGGTTTGAGGAATAGGGGTCTGGTTTCGGGTTTTCTTAGTTAGAGGGTTTCTTTTTTTGCTGCTGTCTTTTTGGTTTCTTTTTTGTTTTTTTTCTGGTTCTGTTCATGGGCTGATGATCAAAGTTTGAGAAAGTCTTAAGGAGTTAAAAAAAAAAAAAAACCTGATTGACTGGTTGAAAAGGATGTGTCTTTCAAATGTGTCTTTGTTGTTCTGTGTCTTCAAATATATTTTTAAATGTTGAATTTGAGCTCTTCATGTTAAAATGGCTGTGAGAAAACTGGTTTGTCTTCACTATTGTCTCAACAAAACGAATTGGACTAACAAGGATTAGAGGGACATCCAGATTTGACAGAAGGACTGTGTTGGGAATGTCATTTCTTCCTTGACCTCTCTGTAAAAGCCCAGATTTAACCTCAAGGCGAGGACTGTCACAGTCAATGAACCGTCCACCTGACTGTCTCACTCTCTGCCCTGCTTTGTTTTCATTGTGTGTTGGAAGTGAGGACTCAAACTTGCCGGGTGGCAAATGAACATTTCACCCTCGTCTACAGCTGTTTAGGTTTACAGGCCCGCGGCTCATTCACGATGGAGCAGCCGGCTCTGCTGTGCTTCCCTGGAAGCGGCATCAGTCGTTCCAAACACCTACCGATCAAAACAGCAGATGTGCAGTGAAAAACACGGCAATGTAAAATACCCGTGGATTGAGAGACAAGCAAGTGTATCAGTCGTGAAAAGCACAGGCCACTTTTTATGTGCCTTACCTCTGTGGAAAACCAAACCTCAAAAAAACAGCTAAGTGGAACTCACCCAGACAGATCATGTGTCTGTAAACGGTAATGATTTCACAATAAAGTCTAATTTAAGTGGTTATATCCCTCTTCATTTCTTTTACTGCGCTTTTAAGCTGTTGGGGTTTTAACTGAAGCGTGGTTTTATTAGTTTGAGGCCTGAGTTGCCCCTAATATACACAACATGAGGTAAAGAGGTGGATTCAGACTAAACTGGGCCCCACATTGTCGAGGCACTATTTAGCCAGTTTCGCCTGTTTTGTGTCTCTTCATGTAGTTCTACCTCTTTTCTTTTTTTCTTTTTTTTTTGATGCATCTTGTCTGGGAATGTTCATTAGGCGGAGTTGAGTGACACTTCTGTGCATGGTTGCATTCATAATCACAGTTCATCGTACTGGAAGGTTTTTGTTAAGTCTTTAAACATATACCATCAGCCTACATTCAGGAAATATGATTCATGGTGACTGATGAGCTCTTTCAGTGCAGTTAAGGATGTAGTTCCTCCACAGGATGAACCAGACCTCCAGGCGTGTTCCCTTCAAACTGCTGAACAGGCCTTACATTAAGTTTAAGTTCACCCACTTCATCAGTTCTGTTGACTTTTGTGTTATTGATGAGTATCAGTAGCATTTTGCACGTGTGAACCTGTCCGTGCTGTTATGTGTTGTACCCATTGATTGATTATTCTGAGTCGCCTGCAGCTGACGTCTCTCCGCTGCTTCTGTGCTGTTGTTTATATTGATGCTGTCCTGCTCCTCTCCTCCCAGTTGAAGGGGTTAAATCCGTCCGGGGTGTTGACTGCTATGAAGGACATGGCATGCTAATATTATTGCCATCAGATGTCCAAGGGCGGGGAAATGCCCTAATCATTTCCTCCCGAGTGCCCCTGAAAGAGAAGCCCAGTGGCGGGGGTGGAAGTCGGCCGGGTGGGGTGTTTAAACCCCGCCTGGATGGGCTGTTTTTGGGGGGAGGGCGCGGGGAGGGGGGCAGTACAGCATCCGGATCGGACCGTGATGGTACAGGATGTGTGTGCTTAACTCCATTGAACAAAACTAAATAGGGGAGAGAGCCTTTAATGCCGACAATAAGCCAGTGCATTCAGCAGCGCTGCCCAGACGCACAGCTCTGCGGAGCAGAAATTACGCACGGAGGGGCTGCTCTGCGGCGGCAGTTTACGTGTTGAAATCAGTTCAATAAATCGATGGAAAGTCCTTTAAAAATGTTTTGTAAAAATCTGTCTCGAATCAACTGACAAAACAGCCTCCCCCAGCTCCTGATAACGCGAGATAATTTGTCCCCAGGCTGAATGTGCGTAAAAGTATCTTGAACAGGAAACTCTCTCTCTCTCTCTCTCTCTCTCTCTCTCTCTCTCTCTCACTCACTCACTCACTCACTCACTCACTGAGTGTGTGTATGTGTGTGTGTGTGTGTGTGTGAGAGAGAGAGAGAGAGAGGAATACCCAGCTGGTCCCGCAAGCCCTATAATACCAAGCACAACATGCTTTACCTTCAATGAAAGCTGAGACGGGGACACGGTTGACTGCTGGTCCCTAAATCAGCTCAGAGCTCGGATACAAAACCAAGAGCGTCGGTGCTTTAGCAGCTTAGTTTCCCTACATCTGATTCTTTACACCTTCTGCTGTGCGCTGTGGGACTTTTCTCATTCACTTACTGTAGCACGTTCAGACCTGTAACTTATCGAGAGCAGAGACACAACCTGGATAACGCTCCTCTTTGCTGCGACTGGTGTCAGAGGTGATGGTATCATTTTCTTGCAGAGGACTGTTCCTCAGGTGATGGTATGTCTTTTTGGAGTTAGGGGCCACTTCTGGAAACGTGCTAGGTTTTCCACAGCTGTTATTTTTTCCTGTTGCTACCTTCGCTTTGGCTCAAGCATGGCTCTCTACTCTCGGTTTGTGGTCGTGCTGCTTTACGGATGGAGTTATCTGTGCGTTGGATACTGCGCGATGCTGAAGACAGATAACATCCCAGAGAGACGGAAGGTGGATTTTATGCATTCGGTGGATAAAAAGAACCCAGCAATGGAAGATCAGGATCTGCTTTTACAGGATACAATGACGGAACACATGCAGATGCTTTACGCGAAGTACAACCGGGCTGGATTTCCGTTCAAGGATGGCAACACGGTCCGCAGTTTCAAAGCGCACTGGGGTATGTATCCAGAGTTTTACGCACGTTTACCACACGGAGCTCTACCAGTTTAGAGAAGGAACACATTCATGTCTCATTGTAGGGATACTGGAAATATAAACTGGATCTGGTGACGTCTTTTTCTGCCTTGCTCAGTTTGAATTACACGCTCATTACAAGTGCACCGAGCTTTGTTTTTTTATGGAGCTTCTGCGCAATTAGGCACATTTAAAAATCATCGACTCATTTCAGTAGGAGAAGGTTTATACTCCTGATTGAGTTTTAAAAGTAAAAAACTCGTGAAAACCGGTGCCCTTCACGTGCTGGTTAGCTGAGCTGAAGTTGAGATACACCTGTTGATCCAGTCATGGAAATGTGATCAACCTGTGACGCCTTCCCTGTGCCAGCAACAGAGATTCCGCATCTGATCTCTGCATGTAACTCAGAATTGTTTGCCGACCAATTGTTTTCACGCCTTAAGATTTTACTGTCAGACAGTCTAGACAGATTTTCCCTCGAGCCAGCATCTGGCAGCTGCCCAGCGCGCCTGTGTGGCAGCAGAGTGTTCACTACACTGAGCTTCTGCATTTAAGGCGCTTTTACAAGAGTTTGCTCCGGGAACTATTCTAATAACTTTAATCTTATAGCTCTAAATTAACGAGAGGCTTAAAGCTATGTTATTATCACCTGGACACGGACACTGTTAAAGACGACCAGTTTCCACTCAGGGTCAAAGTTTCTTAGATTACACTGCCGCCTACCGTCTACTAGCTATATGGCACAGCAGTTAAAGGGTGAGTTCACCCAAATTACAAATATATATTTTTTTTACTTACCCCTCGTGGTATCTAGCCATGCAGACAGTTTTGGATTTATTTGGCCAAGTTTTGAAATATCTTGAGATTTCTGCCTCCATCTCATTACAGTGGAGATCAGAGGAATTTAGACCTGTCCTGGTTACTTTGGATGATCCACAGACCTCACTGTGAAAGATTTGCTAAGGCTGGTAGAAGTGTGGATTGTCCTCAGTAATGGGGATCCTGCTTCTGGGGGGAAAAAATGTTACTGCTAAAGATTTTGAATAACTGATTTCTTTTTAAACCACAAAACAAAATGTCTTCCATTTCCATTTCATTGCAAAAATCTTAGAGACACGAATCTTATAACTGGGGTTAATAAAACCATCAGTGTCAGCTTGGGAGATGCATTTTTTTTATTCTGTGTGATCTGATCCTTTTACTTATTGAAACCAATCATTGGCTCAGTCTGGAAATGCAGTGTTTAATGAATACAGGGAAGGCCATGGTTAGTTTTTAAAGTTCTGTACAATCTGTGTTTCACTGTGTAAATAACATTACTCATTATATGCACAGGTACTATAAACAAGAAGCAGCTGCAGATTTTCAACCTCACCTCCCTCACTAAGTCGGAAGATGTTCTGTCAGCCACTCTTCATTATTACATCGGAGACCTTCAGAACAGCACCCAGGGCTGTTCCAGATCCAAAAGCTGTGGCCGCCATGGCCCCCGGAGGCACAGCCACATCCACATGGTCATCTGGAGCTTTGCCTCTGTGGATAACAAGATGAGGACTCTCGGACATTTTCGGATCAATGTGTCCACCCTCTACAGGGACTTCATTTCTTGGCAGTGGAAGGACATAACGCGTGTGGTCAACCAGGCCAAACACCACGATGAGCTGCTTATTGGGATCGACGTGGCTTCACAAGGGCCCCAGCCGTGGAAGAAGCTCCTGTCAGACCGCTCACCCTATATCTTGGTCTACGCCAATGACTCTGCCATTTCAGAACCCGAGAGTGTGGTAGCCACTCTCCAGAGACACCATTCAGTGGGAGGAGAGGGCTCCACTTCACAGGGCTTCCAGAAACTGGGACTGCGTGAGCGAAACAACACTGAACAAGAACAGCCACAACCCAGGCACAAGCGCTCGGTGAACGTTCTGCTCCCGTTGCAAAACAATGAACTTCCTGGGCCCGAGTATCCGTACGAAACGACCGGGTGGGATGAGACGAGTCCATACGAACCTTTTGAAAACAAGCAGGCCCGTCGGCCGCGTAAAAAGACACGCAAAAATCAGCGGCACAAGATGCCCTTGCTGCAGTTCGATGAGCAGACGATTAAAAAGGCGCGAAAGAAGCAGTGGAACGAGCCCAGGAACTGTGCACGGAGGTACCTGAAAGTGGACTTTGCTGACATTGGATGGAGTGAATGGATTATATCACCGAAGTCATTTGACGCCTACTACTGCTCAGGGTCCTGCCAGTTCCCAATGCCAAAGGTGAGAGTCAGAGTTTCGTAGTGGGCTATACTGTAGTAATTCTGGATGCCACAAGAGGTTTGGAGACAAATTTTATGGGTCAAAAATAATGGGAAAGAAACCAAAGCATTAATTACATAAAAAGATTTTCCAGATTTTCTACCAGCATCATTTTTTTTTTCTTGGACCTCAAGGAAAAAATGACCCTTTGGCTGGTCTCGTCATAACCCACTGACATGTACCACATGTGAACCACAACACCGTTGGGTTATACTTCAGGCCTTCAGCACTTCTTATAACCCGTTTTTTTTTTTTTCTTTATTGCCAAAAGATTAAACTTATAGGGCAGGAGTTAGTGACCAAAAAGCCTGGTTTTATTTATTTATTTATATTTTTATCATATTCCTTTTTTTTCATGCAGCATGTTATACATTATGTAAATAGAACTGGTTATGTTGAGCTATCAGTACATCTGTTGGCCCCTCGTTTACTGTAGATTTTACTGCTCTGTATTATGTAAATTTTGAAAACATCAACATCAGAAGTCCCTGGAGCCTTTCTGTCTTATATTATATATGATAATGCCAAAGAAACTGACAGAAACATATTCCATCTGCTTTAATCTCCAACTGCCAAGATAAACTAGATGCAGTGGTAGCACTGTTAGATGTTCTTCTGCATGCTTTTATCTTCTTCAGTATATCTTAGGAATTAAAATCTTTGAAGATATGCATCACCTACTGTACTAAACACAACACACTCTCTAACCACGCTCAAGGAAAACAGATAATAACCTCAAAGGAAGCAGCTCGAGTAATTTATGAAAAGTCTTGAAAGTTTCTCCCCAGATGCAGGAAACATAACGACATACAGTTTTACACGTTTGACAAAGCTCACAAAGGATTGAGAGAAACAAAGAAACTTGTGCTTCAGCTGACGTTAAACATCAGCTCCCCTCGTAGCTCGTGGCCTCCTGGTGACAAGATAACATCACAGGTATTTTAAACATGGCCGGAATGCATGAGTTTCATCCACTTAATTCATTACCTGGGAGTCACCAGCCTTTGTAGTTGGATGTAATTAGTCCCAGAAGTGGAGCCCAGGGCCTAAGGCAAACCCCTCCCTCTCCTGAAGGTTTGCTGCTCGGTCAGACAGGCCTGTGATCCTGTGATGCTGCTTCTCCTTTTGTCAGGTCAAAGCTTTAGAAGCTGCTAAAGAGCGGCTTTTAACAGGCTTAAGTTATTGTGACGTGTGGGAAGAGACCTGTCACTTATTGGATCCTGGTTAAGACATGAAGCAACAGATCAGGTGATACATGTGTGGGAACTGCTGGAGACAGAGCTGCCACTCAGGCCCTTAGACTCTGCTCTACCTGTAGCTGCATGTTGGATGCACTGAACAATATTCTGTTAAATGATCCAAAATATATATGTAGCTCTATAACCGATGCTGTCCAGGCCTCTGAATCCCAGATTCAGGTATATTTGCATCTTGGGTCTTTCATTTCATTGGTTATGATAACATTGTACTCACAAAAGGAATCGCCCAGATAACAACATCACAACAGCAAAGTTACACAAGGTTCTTGTGGCATATTCTTCTCTGGATGAAATGAAATGCTTGTTCTAGTTGAATAATCCCTTCTGTCCTTTTGCTTTAGGCTCTGAAGCCCTCTAACCACGCCACAATCCAGAGCATAGTACGGGCAGTGGGTGTTGTCCCAGGCATCCCTGAGCCGTGCTGCGTCCCAGAAAAGATGTCTTCCCTCAGCATCCTCTTCTTTGACGAGGACAAGAACGTGGTGCTGAAAGTCTACCCCAACATGACTGTAGATTCCTGCGCCTGTAGATAGTTTTTTTTTTTTTTTTTAATCCTTTAAGGCCTGTTCACACAAAACTAATGTCACAAAAAAGAAAAAAAAAACAACACATGCAGCCAAACAACACTCTCTCCTCCTGTTTCTTTAGTCATACACTCATTCACTTACAAACACCCACTGAACACAACTTCCCTTTTGCACTGGAGGAGAGTACTGCCTGTTGTTCCAGGTGAAGAGGAGACTGGTCTGTTCACGGGAAGGAATGGATCGTGTGAGTTATCCTCGTGGAAGATAACTGGAATGGAAAGTCAAATCTCCATGCTCCCATTTCGCCACCGGCACCACTGTTTATCTTTATGTCTTTATCATCGCTGCTCAGTGGGGCGATAGCAGGGTGAATGCAATCATAAACTCATTATCAAGACATTCAAACACCGATTGAGGCAGAAGAGAGACAAAAACTGAAGGAAAAATCACTTTTCAGGAAAAATAATCTCAGTTTGAACTCATACTTGTGAGGGGGGGGGGGGGGGGGGGGGGTCACTCTCATCTTTCTCTTCTTCATAGCTTGAAGTTGTCTTTGGTCATTACCACAAAGTCACCTCTGCTCGCACTTGCATGGTTTTTGTTACTATGTGTATGTATTTATGTCTGTACTATCACTGTGTTATTCACTATATGAGAAGTTATTGTATAATTATTGGCTTGGCTGCTATAGAGAGATATATTAGATTCCAAAGCCAGAATTGTGATGTAGACAGTAGATGGGCTTACATATTTGTCTTTCGATCACTGCTCCCTTATTGGACAGAACCCACATTTTAAGAGTTTATTATGTTTAGAAGAGTAAGCTACTTTTCATTTCATGGTCTTCATTAACAGTTGGGATGGGGAGTGTTTTTTTTAGGAAACCCGTAATACCATTTCTTCACCAAGAAAATGTTCAAGCTTTATGAGATTTCGTTTTGAAAGATAAAGGGATAAAACATCGAAATGAGACACTACTACACTGAACCAGGGCTGTCACCATGTGTCTATTCCAAGTGTAAAACCACAGGACCCTGAAAGCCACTTGATGCTGGTGTGGAATTTTGAAAAACTTGTTGGACCTGATAAGTTCAGAAAGAAATCTAGTCGCGGGACTTCGCAGGCATCGAGGATTAACACTTGTGGTTTCAATGAGCCTGATATCAGGCTGAACTTGTTTGTTTTTGGGGTTGTTAAAGTTGAGAACGTGTTGTCATTACATAATGTTTAAAATTATGTGTCGTATTTACAGCATAGAATGGCATTTATGAAGAAAAACTATTTCAAATTCCCAGAATGCTTCTAGAAAACTGTTTTTACTAAGATATCAAACAAGTCAATATCAAGTCACTATACAGTGCTGGTCTGGAATCAGTTTTGCTTTACATATCATGAAAGCTCATCATTTTTGGTTTTAACTATTTTAATTGAAAAATGCCTTAGTTTTCTAAAGGTTGAGATGGGTTAAAAATCCTACTTTCACCTGGATTTTATCTTCTTGAGCATCTCAAAGCTAAGTTAAAAGTAGTTCACAGGAAATGGGGTCGTCTGGTGGCAAGTACACCTTAGAAAAAACCAAATATGATGAGCAATACGTATAATATATTGAATGATCAGGGAGAGCTGATCTGTTTTCCTGGGTCACATAAGCCTTTAATATTACTGTATAGAGTGGGTTTTACATAAATCATTACGGGGTGTGTTATTTGATCGCATGTTCTTTGCGTCAGGTCAGCTATGGGCAACAGGCACGCCTGGAAGAGCGGCCAACATGTCGTAACGTCGCCTCGGGTCGTGCGTCATTGTCAGAGTTCATAAAACCAAATATTTATTCAGAGCAAACAGACTGAAATACAGAAGCAATCTTTTTTTTTTCTATAGACTTGTACATTGTTTTTGTATATAGCTCACTATACGTTGATGACGTTCTATTGTCTCTTTGAGATAGAGGTGCCTTTTGAATGGGTGGATTTCTGCTTTTCAAAAGTTTGATTTGATTCATGGCCTGGTCAGAGGGGCTCGGTCGTTCAGAGAACTGAGCTGAAGTCGAAGGAAGCAGCTGAGAATAGTTTTTTAATGGTACAAAATAGTCTACAGTGAGTGAACATAGAGCATATTCTTTTGATAAGGATGATCGTCAGTGGAATTTATCCTAAAATGTATTTCAAATACTTCACTATTTTGATATTTCAGAGACATTTATTTTGTGTCAATAGCTAAGGGCAGATTGTTTAACTTTATATATTTTGTACTGACACTTTTTCCAGTTTGTGCTTCCTCATTTTGTGCCGATACAGATTTTAGCGATGCATGCTGTAGAATGGAGAGGCCTCCTCTGGTTGTTCCACAGCAACACTGCAGACATGACGACTGCTGACGAGTTGTTTTTGGGGGCCTTTGCTTTTGCTGCGTTTGAGACTCAACCCAGGTCTAAACTTCACTAACGTCTTTTGGAGTGCAGGTATCAAAGACACGTATATACAGTATAGTATATCAGCAGTTTATAAGAGGTTATTCTACTTCACTGTTCAATCCTATCTTGTAAATGTTATGCTGTAGGTAAAAAAAAAAAAAGAAATGCTTGTACAATAAGCTTCATAAAATATATTTGTATATGGAAATGACCTTTAACATGCATCTATTTATTTTCTGTATGTTGCATATCTTGTAGAGGTGTGGTCTGGGATAGGGAGACCGAAGCCCTGACATGTTGATGGTCTTTATATCTGTGATGGACACTTTGTCACTACTGATGTGAAGGTGTGGTGAACTGTTTAAAGGTCTCCCCCCTCTGAGCTCTGACCCTCCTTACAAAGCATTCAAAGAAATGAATAAAAGTATGCAAGACTCAGATCTATCAAGGTTTTTTTGTTGTTTAAAACCTGAAGCTTTGGACAGATTGAGGCACAAAACACACAAATAAAGCAAAATACTCCAGTTTTATTTCTTTTATCTTTCCCTTGGTACCATTCTCCATAAAATACAAGATTTCTGAAATTCAATAGCAAAACTTAGACGCATACTTCTATATACATTACCGTTGGTCTACAGCTTCCACTCACTGCTCAAACAAGTTCATATTTACATTTTATATAAAGGTACAGTATTTTGTAGGATTGCACTGCACACATGCAGTATGTGCTGTAACATCCTAAAATCTGTAAATACAACAAACTACTACATTTTACTGTTTTCTTTAAAAATGTGTAAATAGCCTGTTTTTGCGATTTTAACTCTGATGCCGAAATATATGCTTAGATACATCTGATATCTTCCAGATATAATAATGTTCAGTGAACTTGAGGTCTAAATGCATTATGGGGCTTTAAACAGTTTGGTTACATTTCTGTTTGTGTAAAACTTTATTTTGAGGTATGAGTCCAGACAAGTTAAGCAACACGCCGTTCTGGTGGCAGACATTTTGACCCGTTATTGCAGTAAAGCGAGATATTAATGATGGGTGTTTTATCTAGGTGTCCTGTAAGCCAGCATGCCCAGTAGCAGGGTCGTGGTTAGTCTGATTGCAGACCTCTGAATTAAAAAAAAAAAAACTTTTAAAAAAGAAATTCTTAAATATTAACAAACACAGCTGTATCCTGAAGTCAGTCATCGTAAGGCCACAGCTCACCCAAGAACTTCAGGTGCTTCCATACACAGACAGTATCACGTACTGTACATACTGTACACACACATTCACCAGTCAGTGTATACGTACATATATATATAAGTGCTATTTACAAAATTCACTCACCCAGTTTTTAGAGTTTACATAAAGGAACAAGTAGCTGGGATTGTGTAAACTGTGTATTTTTGATGATTGTGCTTTACAGTATATACACAGACACACACAGTGTTTAGAAATGGAAAATACATGTCTGTTTTTTAACCACAGTGAATCCTGAAGGGTTTCTGCTCAGTTTGGCCACTCTGCTGTTCCTCTTCACATCATCAATCAATACTTCCACAGACCACAGAGCTGACTGATTATTTCTTCGGGTCGTGCTCCCTGCTGTCGGAAGCTCAGAAAAACGCTCTTGTGTGTTTTCGTGTGTGTGCAGTTGATCAGTGGAGGAACTGTGAGGATACCACTGTTGGCACAAATAACTCTTGATGCTTCTTAGAACAAATTTATTTCATGTTTGAGAAAGTAGTGTGTTGTGATCAGATACCGTCTAATCAGAGTCTAATCCACACATATCTCCTCTCCACACACCTCAGTTCCTCTTCAGCCATAATCAGACTGCAGACATCTATTCACTCAGCTCCTCAGCTGTAAGAAATAAAGACTTTGCAGCTGCATCACAGATTTCCATACCAGCCACATCTGGAGCCATCGTGAAGGCCCAGAGGGAAAAAAAAAAAAGGAAAAACATTTATACGTTTCTGTTAGAGATTATTTTATGAGTGTAGACTGATTAAGGAATGTCAAAACACAATACTGTGACAAAAGACACTGATCTGTTTCAAGACTCGCTCGCTCCAAAGTAGTATGAGATGAAGCTTGAGACGGTCAGCTTTAGTTAGCTGATGGTGAAAATATTGTTGACTTACCACTTTCTCACTTCAGATTAAATTGGACAACAATGGGCTTTTGACTTGTTTTCACTGTTTTCTTTGGTGCAACACTTCTGAGATTTTGTTGTTAACACTGTACATGAGCTTTGTGCACTGGATCTGTGGAGTGAAGCATATTAAGTCCAGACTTTGCAACTGAGAAGTTATCTTTGGGAAAACTGAACTGCAGAATTGAAAAGGCAAGTTTTTTGATGAATTCTAAGTTGGTATAATTTTGGAACCGTATACGTCGCAGAGCTGGTTCTCGTTGCCAAACTCTGAAGAGACACATACAGATGTTTGTGCTATTGCTTTGTTTCGCACAGGTGCTCCCAGCCGTCCACGGCCAAAAAGCAACAGCAACAAGGATTTGATCCCGCACCAGCTTCCCATCCACAAACACGGCCAGCTGTGTTCGGTTTAGGTGAGTGTTTATCCGCTGCACCACACAGGTGCAACATTTCTCTGAGGTGTTGTAAGGTCACCTCAAAACCCACTCTGCTCATTCACTTTTTGGTGTCAGGGTCTGAAATGGAAGGAAAACGGAGAAAAGATGGAGCAGACGTTCTTAGAAGTCCATGTCCCAACCAGACAGCTCATCAGGAGGACTGTCCTCATCTGGGGGGTAGCTGTCAAAGTAGCTGTGATCTGTCGGCCCTGTGAGCTGTTGTGGAAGAAAAGACAAGGAAGGAGGAAAGGGTGAGAGGTTTATTTCTTAGGAATAAGTGAATATTTCTTCACTGCAAATGTTAAAAACTGTTAAATCTATCTGTCCTTTTCTGTCATTGGATTTGTTTTATATTAGAACTCGTTGCCTATACTTACCTCTCTTTTCAGTGGAGACGGTAAAGTCCTTGCCTTCAGTCCTTCCCAGTTGAAACCATTAAACCACCTTCAGACACATTATGGGAGAGTGCATAAAAACATGCCTGCAAGTAAATCTTTATCTCTTTCTGTCTGTACAGTCACGAGTTTGACTCTGCCAGCACAAACACCAGTATTTCCCCAACCACCAAGCCCCTTAGGTGTGATAGTGGAACTCGCTCTGTGACGAGGAACCTTTGTGAACATTTTCCTTGAACTTCAACCCTTTTTCCTGGGAGTATGATTGGCTGAAAGGAGGCCCATTATAAGAGGTAAGAGCCCTTATCAGTTTGATGGCCTGAGGTCATCAACACATTTAAAAACAAGCTGTAATTTATGACCCTACTGAAAATCTTCCTGTATCTCTTCATATTGTCCTCATGAAGGAAAATGATCTTAATAAGACTGTAGTAAGTCCAATAATGTAATGAGTCCTCTGAATATATTTGCAGCCCATTTACCTTGTACAGTGTATTTGGTGATTATCTAACTGCAGGGGTCATAAATCACTGGCTCGCATTCATAATGTTCAATTAGCACTGATTTGTGCAGCTAATCTTCCCACTGAGATCCGCAACCAAACGAGTCACTTCCTGCTTACCTGTGCTTCTTGATATCAGTAATTCCATTTTTGAGGTTTCCCAGTCGCTCTGAGGGATTTCGCCTGTAAAGTTCAGCAGAGCGGGAAATCACCAAATTACTGTTTAGACCCACAGACACTTTGAGATTCTTTTTCAGTAATGCTGCTTGCTTTGTCCAAATATTGTGCGTCTGTATTTCTGACTTAGTTGTTCAGGTAAATTTCAGGTGCTTCGACATTTGAAGACACTGCCTCCTTCTGATTTAGTTGCACATCCGGATTTCAGTTGAACTTAACGCTCAGAGGCTGAGCAGTTTTTGGCTGGCTCCATCTCTGGTACCTAGTCTGTCAGGTATCAGCCTTTGTCTTCTCTACAATTTGTCGGCTCATCGCCCTTTATCAAGTTCTGTTCTGAGAAATTTGGTGGCTGAGTACAGGTGGTAATAGTGATGGATTTAAGGATTCACTGGCTGCTGGGATTTTGTAGCTTCACCTTTGAATGATGCTCTGCCCGTGTGATGCTGTACCTGCACAGCTTGCGTATGAGGTCCTCGGGTCTCTTGGTGATCTTCTTGGGAAAGTCCATCTTCTCGATGCCTTTCAAGATGAAAGTGTAGGTCATCATCTGGTCACTCCCTGTGAATGGAGGACTGTGGGATGGAGAAGAAAAACATATTTAATTTCTCTCAGCCTTTGAGGAAGCTTTCAACAGTTCACTCTATTCATAGAATGAACAAACAATAATTAACAAGAAGAAGGATGATAATACGGTTCCTAACTGACACGAAGCCTTATTGCAGACTGGAAGCACAGATGCACTAACCTGCCAGTGAGGAGCTCAAACACCAGGATGCCCAGAGACCAGAAGTCCACGCTGAAGTTGTGACCTTTGTTGAGGATGATCTCTGGGGCCACATACTCCGGGGTCCCACAGAAGGTCCAGGTTTTTTGGCCACATCGGATCTTCTTGGCAAATCCAAAGTCAACCTGGGAAAGCAGAGTTGATCAGATAACTCTAAAGTCCACTGTGGAACTTTCAGGGCTTTGCCATAAAAAAAAAAAGAAAAGAATTCAGAATGGCTGCTAACTTGGAAAAGCCTTTGAAACCTGTATATTTACTGTCAAACACCCCAATGAGTATATGGCTTTATCTCCATAAATTTTGTACAATAAATCGGTGTAAGCCAGAAAAGAGAACTTTTGAGCCTTGTGACGTTGAAGCTTCTAACCTCCATAATTGCCAACCAGTTGCAAACGCAAATTTTTGACTAAACTTGGCTTCTTACAACTACAAGTCCAACTACAGATCGGAAACATGCTCACCAGTTTGATGTATCCCTCAGTATCCAGCATGAGATTCTCAGGCTTCAGGTCTCTGTAGAGGACACCTTTGCGATGGAGGTAGTCGAAAGCCTCCGTGACGCAGCCAACGCAGAATTTGGCAGTGGGCTCATCAAAACTCCCCCTGCAGACAAGACAACCAAATTTAAACTTTTTTCCTGACAAGCAGGGTCAGACGCTCGGATGTTCAGGAGGCGGAGAAGCAGAAGCATTCTCATTAGACAGATGCACCTGAACCCACTTACAGGCAGCCCTTGATTTATGACAACCGGGGCTGAGAGTCCTCATTGCGAGGCAGGGTAGGTCTGAGTTCCCTCATTAGATGATAACCGAACAATAATGCCATCATTTCACCCAACGAGCCAGCAACAAAATGAAAATGCTGGTGAAATGATGTTATTTCTCCAAAATGTGGCATCAGTCAGTGTCTGGTCTGTCCTACCTGTCTCTGAGCAGACTCCAAATCTCTCCACCCAGACAGGCCTCCAGCAGCATGTACACGTATTTGTTATCCTTGAATGTGCGATACAGTCTGGAATAAGAGAAGCACAGACCAGTTGAGCTTCAAAGTAAAATGTTTTACCTTTGCGTAAACAGAACGATATCCATACCGCTCTAATATTTCTGATCAGTTTTTTTCTTGTTACAGTCTGATCTAACATAAGACTGTTTTCCTGATGGTAAATATTTAGCGTGCTGGATATTTTCCTCTAATCTCGTTTTGTTTAATTTAATTATCCCTGTGAAATGAATAGAGAGCAGTCACAGTTAACAATCACTCGACTTGATGATTATTACAATGCACCAGAATGGAATATAAAATATTTAAAGACACTGCTGCACAAATTGTAGCTTAAATTTTTGATTTGTTATTAATTGATCCTTGTGGTGATATTTTCAGAGTGAATTCCTAATAGCACGTACAGATCAATATCAATATCACACTCACTGGATGTTAACTGCTCCACCACTGTCACGCCACACCCTACATCTAATCTTAGCTCCCAGTTTTACAGAAGCTGAAGAATGACTTTAATACCACTGCACAAGGTGAAATCGGATCATCGGTAATCTCACAAAAGGCCAAGAAAAGCCACTGCTGCAATATTTCAGAACAAATAACTACATTTTCATAGCAGACGTCTCAATATGCCCGGCCATTCTACCCCATTGAGAAGATGTAATCTCCTCGAGGCCCCGACTGTGATCTCATCAAAAACTAATAAGCGCTGCACTGTTTTCCCAGACTAATGGAACAGAGCTTCATCATGTAGGATAAAAAAACGGAAATGTGTTCGGCGGCTGTGCAGGGCGACTGACTTGACAACGAAAGGCGAGCGAGCCTCAGCGAGGATCCTCCTCTCCGAGTGGATGTGCTCCTCCTGCCGGTTGTCCACGACGTGCTTCTTCTTGATGACCTTTAGTGCGAAAGTGACGTCCTTGCCCTTCACATTCACCTGCAGGTGGAAATAACAGGGTGAGGTATCACATGGTTTTCAGAATTTGCATAGCCATGTGGACGTTTTTAACGTTATGTTATAACGAAATGAATAATCTATAGTAATGCATAGTTTCTTACCAGTTCTACTCGTCCAAAGCCACCGACCCCGAGTGTAGCGATGACTTCCAGGTGGTCGAAGGGCCTAGATGAAGGGAACACCGACACCATGTCCTTCAGCTGGATGACATCAGGCGACAGCGGCTGACTCTGGTGCCGTGACACTGACTTCCTGGATGGACGCAGAGATGGAGAGAGGGCCTTCTACATTTAATCCAACTAACAAGAAGGATGGAATTCCAAATATGAAAAAGCCAGGTGTGTATTTATTTCCTCTTGTAACACTTCACGTAATGAAGAGGAAAAAAACATCAAAACTCCAACCAATTAATCCATCCTTTGTGCAGTTAAGTCCCTTTGTCCCTCCCATCCCAAAACAGATTTTCTCCGTCTTAAAAACCTCAATAATCTGCTCAATAGGCTTTTCATTGATACTGAGATGAATAATTTAAAGAATCAAACATGCCTGACTAGGATTTTAGTGGCTTACTCTTTCAAAATTATTCTTTCAAAAAAAGTTTTGTTATGTGGTTCTTTTTTTTTTTTTTTTGGAATAGAAGAAGTTTAACACGGCTTTAGACACTGTGCCTACCTGGCATGTCTCTTCTTGTCGTCACGATCAAGTGTTGCCACGTAGCCTTGCAGGTACTTCTGCAGCTCATTGAAGGTGCCCACTGTCTGATCAAATGTCCTAGAAAAACAGAAACCGCACGTCAACTATAGAACCACTGGAATGTCGGCTTCATAGGCTCTACTTTGATTGTGAGTCGTCAGAAAAGACATTTCCTGAGGAAGATCACACGCTGTAGCTGCTCTTATTCATATTAGAATGCAGGGTAATCAAACACACTGCAGCTGCCATTTTCACTTCACAGTATTTGCGTCACAACGATAATTTAGGGAACAAAACTTTGGAGGAAGAAAGTCGTGGTATTCATTTTCCAGAGTACTCACTCTCTGTCGATGACGAGGCACTCCACCCCGTTCTCTTCAGCCACGATGTTCGCTGACCTGACATCATCACTGAGAGAGACGTACGTGTGTTTTGAGGATTAGGTGGTGACTTAGTATTTAAAATGCAAATGAAATTGACTCAACAACAAAGTTCAGGAGGCAGGAGCAGAGTAAAATGACAAAGATCTGTTTGTTGTTGTTGTTACCTTATGAGAGCTTTCTCTCCAAAGTAGTCTCCCTTCTGCAGCGTGTTGATGATCTGCGGCACCTTGTGGGCCTCGGTGGTCTGGGTCACCTTCACCTGCACGACACGGTTAGCTGGATTTTGAAAGCACTTTCCACGTCTTCACTCTGCCGAGTCACAGCTGTAGCTTTTTACAGGAGCTTTCAACTGTCTCCAGATATTTTTACATGCATTTTTTAAAAAAAGTTAAAATGAAATCAGCACATTTGGTTGTAGTAACTGGAAGACGATGGGTTATGAGCGATTCAGTGGCGTCACAGACTGCGGCAGTTTTCAGCCTTGATGTTGTGAAACTTGTCTGTAATTTGTGAGGCTTTAAAACCCGGTGGCCCACCCCGCTCGAGGTCAGACGTCCCACTCGTGGCATCGTCCTGCTGAAGAAATGCCACAATGACATCACAGCCATAACGGCCAGGGTGTGTTTTAACTAAGTGTCCCGTTTGACCTCTGTGACCTTCACTTCCCCTGTTTTTCCTGGTGGCAGGCTCTCTCAGAGTTTGTTCCCTCCCTGGACAGGGGGTACAAGAGGGGGGGTAGTGGAGCCATTTCCTGTATTAGCCCCCCCCCCTCCTCCAAACAACATATGTCTTTCTCTGGTTTGGTTAGCTTAGTGCTGAGGAGCTGCTGTCTCACATCGGCCCATAATGGCATTTTGAAGGTCCCGGTGGACGGCTCTGGCCCCTCTCCACCCCCCCTCACTCCCCGGTGTCAGGTTGCTGACTTATCAGACAGACAGATGAGTGTATGAGCCCCACACCTTCCAGGCTCACATGCCGTTTGCCCAACATATTGTTTTGTTGGAGTGTTTTGTTACTGATGGACTACGTTTGTTCGTATTTTAAATGTTTTTATGGCCATTTTCCTCTGTTGGTTATGATAATCTTCAAACATGATTTCAGGGCAGGTTTCATGAGGTCAGGGACACAGAATTGTTCTTGTCCACTGCATTTCTGATTTACTTGCAGAACATACCTGCTGTATTCACTGTGTTACAGAGTTTTGTTTACTCTCATGTGGAAAACAAATTGAAGGTGACAGAGAAAGAATTAAAACAGAGGCAGAGTCAGACTCTTTCAGAGTCCTTTGAAGACTTTGGGAGACTGCTGATATTTCTGCAGCTGCTCAGCACTAATACTTAAAGAGAAAAACCGTCACTGCAAAGACTGAAGCAGCATCCTGATGAGTGCAATAGAGACATCATGCAGTATTGTCTGACTGAGGCGCTGGAGGATTTGTTTTGTTGTTGTAAAGACAGGATTATGGTTTGTGTTTCTGCCCCAAATGAGTGTTGCAGAGACTAAAAATGCCTCAGCAATCTCTGCAGTGCAGCTCATGTGAAACATCTTTTCATTACAGATGGAAATAATGGCAAAAAAAATATGTTGACTCTCCATATAATAAAGTTTCCTCCTGTTTACAGAGGTTTTTATTCATGGATTTTTTAAAAATTAATAATTCTTCATTTAAAGGCAGTGATATATCCATTAAATAGATGATGAAGGTCATCTCCCATTTAAGAGGCACCAGCCTGAAAAAACTCATTTTTATAGGTTTCAGTGGAGACTTATTAACTCAAAAAACACAAACTATCAGAACACAATATGAGTAAATTAGTGAATTACCCATTGTGGTCCTTTGAGAGGCAGATTAATCGGGTTAGTCAGACTCTCGTCTTTGGTTTAGGATTAAAGTTTGTATTAGTAAAGAGTCAGAGTTGCAGTTTCAGGGTCTTCTGAATTATGGGACTCGTGTGTGTTAGTGCAGCTTGTTTACCTGTTAGAAGGTGAGACACCTTACCTTTCCCTGTGCGATGATGTAGAAGGTGCTGCCCTCCTCTCCCTCCCGGATGACATACTCTCCTTTGTCATAGTATTCCTGATGGGCAGAGGGAGAGGGTGGGGGGTGGCGGGGGGATGGGGGGGTGGTGGGAGACGACAGTCAGAACTGAAGCATTACATTGATTCAGCCATCGACCCGGCTGGTCTGATTCCTGGTAGTCGGTCCCCTGCGGGATGAAGGCTGGAGTTCAGCCATCAATGATCTGTCGTTCAGAGCCTCTCGACTGGCTGATTTTTTGGGGGGTTAATGAAGCATAAAATAAAGGTCAATAGTTTATGTTAATTGTGTTGTTTTTGATGTCTGTCGTCATGGGACCCTTTTATGACCATGGTCATGGGATAAATTTGAAATGGTGGATTAAAATGGGCTGAGATTTTTAATTTATTTAGCACATTAATCATTTTTTATTAATCCATCTCGTTTAATCTATAAAACAAGTCTCAGTGTTTGGTTCAGTTTTACAACACTCTGAAATATTCCTGAATTAAACGCTGAGACACAGCTCGTTCTCTCAGTCTGCTGAGCCCTCATCCAGAGGCGGATTCCTCCACTTCACGCTGTCCGTCGCTCTCTCTTCATCACCAGACCTAACACACCATCCCAACCACTGCGCCAAAGCCAGGCTGCTGAGTCAGCGAGCTGCCAGATCGCCTTCCTGAAAGCTTCCAAGCTTTTAGGTGAAGAAGGGGACGTGCAAAGAATGAAGGTGACCGGGATGAAACGTTCTCTGGGACGGATGCCAAATTCCCGCGGCTGAGACAACCGCTCACGGCTGTAATCCGTTTGACTATAGAGGACTGTGGTGAAAAGTGAACAAACAAATCAGAGCAACCACGCGTAAACATTCCCTGGTGTTTACTGTCAAAACTCTTGACACAAGTGGCATTTTCCTTGAGCGTCTGAGCTTGTTTACGTCCCGTTTACGCTTCAGGAGAGCCTAGTTTAACACCCGTCTGTGACAGCGGAGACAACATGCCAAGGTTCTGTTTATATAGACTGTCTGGATGATACAGTGATGGTGCAGGGGAGCGACAGCGTTTGAATTGTGTCTCCGGTTTGTTATACCAGGCTGCTGAGCCTGATTCTGGAACTTGAGTCAAACTTTTATGTTTTCAGGAAAGAAAGAAGATCATTTTCATTAAAAACCTTAAGTAGCCTGATCCCCAACAATCACATACATCCCCTTCTGTCTTATCTTTACCATCAGCTTGCTCTGATTTGGTTTTGCCCATGTCAGTGTTAGACAGAGCCACTCATGCTCTGCTGTGTGTGTGTGTTGGGTTTGGCTGCACTCATCCTATTTTCGGTGACCGTCAATCGACCAGTCACAGCACATACTCAAACTCCATGTCGCTCTGTTTCTCATGGCAGACACACTAAAACAAGACGAAGGACTGGACCTATTTTTAAGACCACCGCAGTCTTCCTCAGCCCCCAGGTGGACTGCTTGTTCTGTGCAGCTCCTTGAAAGCATCGTGCTGCCTTAAAGGAGCTGTTGAAATATCAGCTTTGACATGAGCATGCATGAATTATTTAAAAAGGGGTAAAATATGTCAGGAACAGTTGTTACTTTCAGGCTCCCTCAATCTGCAGGGCAGTGGTATTTATGGACAAAGAAGAAAGAAACCATGTCAACAACTTTAAGAGCAATTCTTTTAAAACTGTAATATTCGTATATACTCTTGTATGAATCATTATATGGGTCCAGTGGAGTGTTCAATGATCTACATTCTTGTTTATCATTACCTCATTATAAGGGCTACAAAAGGTTAAAGGCTAGGTTCACAGTTTTTATCAAACCTGTCCTCAAGCAGAGAGTCAGGTGCCCATAAGTACACTGGAACTTTTTTTTCTTGCTATAATTGTTCCTCTTGCTTATTCTGATCATTAAGAGATCCCTCTCTAATGCACTTCCAATGGAAATTTATAGGAGACAAAAGTCCACTGTCTTCTGTATAAAGTCCAGTGTCAGCAGCCAGTCCAGCAGGCATCTTCCAAAATTACAGTCTTTTACTATGAAATTCCCTCAGTGTGTTACTGTCCCTACATGACAGCTCAGCACAGAAACACTGTCCAGGCAAAAACAAAGTGGTAATGTTGCACTAAACAGATTAACTTTGGAAGATCCTTTGATTTGATTAACTCAGACTCCCCAGATAAACTGTAGTATATGTTTTGGGTTGGAAGAAGGACAGTGGTTTTGTTTCCCATCTCTTCCACTGGAAGAACATTAGTAGAGATCTTGTAAGGGCTACTTTCAGACAGCAGAAAGAAGAGACGGGGCGGCTGTTGATGCACACTGAGCTCCCTAAATTATACAGCTCATGTACAGCAACTTACCAGCAGTGAACAAGCACATTAAAGAAACCATCTTTGGAGCCAAATCAAAGTTTGAATATCTGTTCCAGGCCAATAACAGATGTGTATGACATGAGTTAACAAGACTTCCTACACAAATAGCGCAACAACAAGCTCTATTTGGCTATGTAATGTGATTACAACAGATAGATAACATCAACCGGCAGCACAGCGCTAACCGCTCCGGTTTGCCATCTGTCACAGTGTCACACCAGATTACAGCATCTTGCTCTTACAGCCTGTGTAGGTCTGTATGTAGCTCTGTAATATTATGAGCATCTTTCTCATTTTAGCTGTGTGCTTACAGCTGGGCATCAAATTATACACGTTCAACAGAGGCTGTGTGTTCCTTTCTTAGGGGATGATGCAATTAAAATGTCATTAACTTCAAGTTATTCCCCCTCTGTGTTAGGCTGCAGCTCTCTGGGAAGGCGAACGCATGACATTACAAGACACTGCATGCCAGGATCACGGGTGGAAGAAAAGATAAGTTACTTTTATCTCTGTTTCATGTTTTTACTTTAACCAGAGCTCGTTTTTTTTGCTGTTGATTCCAGAACAATCTGCAGATCAGACTGAAAATCTGACAGAGAAGGTGCTCAGATACCCACCCCCCCCTCACCCCCCCCACCCCACCCGACACACACATGTACAAACAAACACGCACATCCAAAAAAGCACCAAATTCCATTCCCCCACTGTTTGACAAGAAGCTTCAATATTATCTGGCAGGTTCTCGATGAACATCTGCACCACTATTAGGTTACAGCTGCCCCCCACGGCTCCCACCCCCACCCTCACCCCACCCAGCTACATCAGAAATGACTGAATAAGGAAATTCTGCCGTAGTGGAAAGTAGCAGGACGACCAGCGATTTCGGAGAATGTCCTTGAAGCGAAAAGACGCTGAGAAAAGCTGTTTTTGACCCGAAGCTGACAAGCTGTGCTCCGTTTTCTCTTTCGCTGCTGAAATACAATGCTCGTGGAGGAGAAATGAAGTAAGCCGTGTTTCAACATACACACTTGCACACACATTCACTTTCACACACTTGTATGTTCTCAAACCAAAAGCCTGTCACTCGCACATCTTTTAGAAATCACTCATCCCCCATTTGAATAAACACTTTCTGGGGCCTTGGTCAAATAATTATGGTAACAATATACAGTGCCCGACGACGACAGGAATAATATCGGCTCTGTTCATCAACAAGGTAATTTGTGAGGTCTTGCCGACTGGAGGTAGAAAGAATATGCTGACACGCGGTAATGGTATATGGCCAAATGGTAATGATATTTTGACAGCAGCTATCTGCAATGCTGAGGCTCCCATGAGCTGCCAGAGGGTTGTGCAATACTGAGGCAATACGCTGAAAAGTCAAACTGTCGCCCCCCCCCCCCCCCCCCCCCCCCCCCCCCCCAGTGGAATTATAGGTAGTTTGACAGAATAACTTACCACCTCGAGGCAGTCCACTATTTTGCTTAGCTTGTCCTCTGGTAGATTAGCCAAGAGTGAAACACTGACAGAAAAGACAAAACACAGATGATGAACATTAATTTCTGTTTGTACGGTGTGATAGAAATCACTGCACACTACACATGATGCCAGGGACAGTTTCAGTACAACTACGTTGCTGGTGTCAAAAACCAAATTAAACTACAGCTAACAGGAGAGTGATTATTGGACCAAACATTCATTCGTCAGTGGACACAAGCAGAACCCTGCTTGAGCAAATTTTGTTTTTGGAAAACTGTTTTTGGCCAAGAAACGGGAATCTAAACCTAAATATTTAACTAACAAACAGATTCGTACAGAAATACTCTGCCGACACCACTCGCTGAAATCACTTAAAAGAATCCTAACAGTAAGGTGGTGCCAGCTTGTTGGCTAACCTTCGGAGGAAGTTGCGGTACTGTTCGTGCCGCGTCTCAGCCGTCCGTCTCATGATGTTCTGAAACACCTCCCGATCTAAAGCCCAGGTCCGCACTTTGTTCACCGCTGTAAAAGGAACATCATATTAATCAGAAAGCTTGACGTGGTCCAGGTTCTGACCTTCCAACAAAACACGAGTAACCTTTGCCCCTGATTAGTAGATAGTAACAGGGCAACAGCTGTTTTTAATAGCAGTGTCTGGATTGATAACCATGAATGAATGGTGAGATACAACAAAAAGATTAACATTTTCTTCCCTTCTCTCTCATCTTTCTTCCCATTCTGTGGTTTGACTAAAGCCTTCCATCACCACAAAGAAAGAACGGATTGTTTTGTTTTGTCAAATGGACGAAAGAGGCAAGAAAAACACTGTGATCTGTCGTCCGTCTCGGTGGTGATCTACAGGAACTCGGGCTTCTGTTGGTACAGGGAAGAAGTAGCTGTGAAAATTTGACATGGAGCAGTAGCAAAGAAAGATTTCCCCTTTATCCACATCATGTGTTATCATGTCAAACCCACAAGAGACTGTCAAACTGTCACGGTTTTTCCAGTTCACCCTTAACACTGAGGTTAACTCAGTATCCCTCCCCCAAGGGCCAACAGTCAATTACTTGGTTAAATATACAAACTTGGACAAAGAGCACTCACATAGTGAATGGTATGAGTTTTCCAAATGCCACGGAGGTGAAAACCAATCAGAATGCAAAGCTGTGGATGTCATGTAAAGCCTCCGTCAACACACCCATACCCAGGCCTGTTTACCCCTATCTGATTCTCCTGTTCTCACAATCAGGTGAATCCTCAGCTTTAAGGAGTCACTGCAACTCCGATGAAGATCATCAGTGAGAGTTTAGAAGAGACTATGAAGTTTAAGGGTTCTGGACAAATAATATGAAGTAATCTACAGTATCTATAAACCATGAATAATTAGCTTCTTCCAGTCATCAAATGATATAATGGCTTATTTTCACATATTTTTGCCCCATTTTTTTCTGGACCTGTGCAACAAAGGTTGCATTGCTTGTCATATAAAGGAATAGTGAAAAATGGCCATTTGAAGAGGGAAGGGTTATGACTAAACAACAGTGTTCTCCAGATATGATCAGTGGCAGAATCTCTCTGGGGCAGCGTAAGCCATTGTTTTCCCACGTATTGAGATCAGACACCAAAACTTGGATTTTAAACCTCACCTGAACCAGTTTCCGTTCTGACCTCGTCTGTCAGTGACCACTCAGCACATAACCAGTGACAAAAAATGGTCCAAAACATTTCATGCACTCAAATCCTTCATGATTGTTGGGTTCTTACTGAGCTTCCAGGAACAGCACTCGGCTGTAAGGCAGTTTTGCCATAGTTGGCACAGTGAAAATTACAGGTCGTGGGACTTCCACTGGCCCCAGAAGAGTTGTCTGTGTGCATGTCCAGTTAGCAACTTTCACTGAAAACAGTGCTACAACATCTTGGAACTCATTCTCCAGCTGTCTTAAAATATCCACGATTCTTACCCAACTTCTTCTCCAGTGGAGGAAAAATGCCAGCGAGCTCTTTTGTGTTCAATTGATACACATAATTTACCAATCTGGTTCACGTTGGTGATGTAAACCTATGCTATAATTTGCCTCCTATTTTACCCCAACCCTGTGATGAGGGCAGCTCCTACCACTGATCATGTGCAACCTCATGGCAAACTTTTGAACTGGGATACCACTCAATTTCGTGGGGGGGGGGGGGGGGGGGGGGGGGGGGCAGGGGTGAGGGCGACGGCAAAGGCAAGAAATAGGACGCAGCACTAGACTGGTGTTACGTGACGTCTGATCACGTCTGCCGGGATGTAAAAATCTTTACCTCGCACTGATGCAGTCCGTGTGCAGTTGTACAGAATGGCTAATTCCCCAAAAGTGGTCCACACCATTATCGATGTGAGCAGTTTGTTATGTTGAAACACATCCAGTTTCCCATCTGTAAATATGAAACAAGGACAATCAATAGGTTTTTTTTTTCTACACGCACATTTAGGACACAGGCAAAAAGACACAGGAGACAGACACGTGCTACAGGCAGAACCTAATGACATTTAAATTTCATTCAGTTCATTTAAGGCAGGACAAGAGGCTGGTTATTCATCAGGATCTTTTGGCCAGAACATCACTAAATTCTTCTTGTGCTTTCCATGATTTCACCAGATGGTGGATATGGACGGAGCCTGTAAAAATACCTGCAAACAAGCAGTTGTATGATGTCCTTTACAGAGACTCAGTAGAAACAGGCCTGCAGGTTTTATTTCCAGAATTTCCTGTTATTTTACAGTTTATGAGCCTATTTACTACATTAATTCTGGGACGTATTACAAAATAATAATTCTTCCTCCTGGGGCCATCCATGCTAAAATTTTGTGGCAACATATAAAAAAATTGCTAAACCTACTATCCAAATAAAAAATACCCATCCCTTCTTCTCCTCCTCCTTCCTACCATCTGTACCCACCTACAGTGTAAACACAACATGTTTTTTTAGGGTCCTGGTCCATCAGTGACCCTGAAATGAAATCATCTGCAGAACGAATTCTGACTCAAATTAAAGACTTCATTAATGAGATTACGATCACTGGCTCCTGATGTCTGCATCATTATTTCAAGGGCTTTCATTAGTGATTAATCATTCATCATGAGCTGTTTTAATACCTCAGTAACTATTCACATCACAAAAGCAAACGCTGTGTCGGATTCAGATTTGGTGGTAAAATCTCATAGATTCATTGTTGCTGTTTTCAGTTTTAGTTACATAACAATTATCTGTTTTTTTTAAATAAGCGATGTGTAATTTATGACTTTCTAAGACTAGACTGGGTCATGTTTGGACTTATCTAAATGTCAGGATGAATTTATTACCATGACTCTGCACTGCATTATCTACCAGCTTCATAGATTTTCCTGTCCAGGGTGAGAAATGACTGTAACACAGTGAACAGCAGAACAAATACTCAGACGTTTTGTCTGTGAATGGAAAATTTCACCACCAACCACACATGGCAGATGACCAACCATTGTTTAGAGACCATGTGGTCATCTAAAAAACGTTGCCTAGTTACTTTGAGAGCGTTGCCAGTGAAGTGTGGAACAACTAAAAACAGCCAATAAACATAAATTTTTTTTTAAGTAAATGAACAAGGAAGTAAAAAAAAAATAGGTTAAAAGACACAAAAATACACATATGTTATAAAACTAAGCTAGTTAATCTTCCAAACTTTTTCAAAAGTTTAGATGATATTAGTCTGTGCAGAGCAGTCGAACCAATCAGAAGCTGGCTTTATGCAGAACAGGCTGTTTCACTTTGATTTGATTGGCTCGCGGTCAGACAAGCTGCACAACAGCCAGTAAGGCCAAAGTCTGAGAACATGCAAAGTCCAAGAATAGTCACCTCAAAATACTACAGGTCGCTGTGGCAAGTGACTACGATTTTTCTGCCAATTTCGGATTTTTAACTGTTAATTTCAGACCTTCTAACCCTGCAGTCAGCAACAAGTGGTCACTTTTAATTTAGCCAAATGCGAACTCCACAGTTTGGAAAGCAAAGACCCGGGATAAAGAAAGCAGATGTAAAATAAGTCCTCAGGTTGATTTTCAGTTTTTCTCCTTCTCTTTGATGAACTGATATAAACCAAAAGCCTGGTTTTATACCACAGCACCAGGTAACCAGGTAACCAGCATGGTGCATCTCTGTACATGTGACTTCACTGTGACCCTGGAGAGAGAGAAAACAGTCTGCAGGTCCAAACAAGACTCCACCCACTCATTAACTCTCCATCCAGTGGAAGTGAAATCACCTGCTCAGGTTGCAGACTGTTGGCTTCCTCATCATGTCACATGTTGCTCCTGCTTCCTATTGGACATCATGTGTCATGTGATGTTTAAACCACAGTGTGTATTATCAGACTAATCATCGGTGCATGAGCTGCTGCTGTAAAGAAAAAGTTCATTTTCAGACCTTTTCCTAATTAAATTCCAGACTAAGAAGACGATGATCAAACGGGACTGAACCGACCTGCCAGGACAAACAGATGGTTCCCGGGCTCCCCCTGCTTGATGACGTACTCTCCCTGCTGGTAGGCGCGCTCATACATACACTCCACCATGTCTTTGATCTGCTGCAGCTCCAGCCTCTTCAGGTACTGGTTCTTGTTCAGGGCGTCTGTCAGCAGCTTCTTCACACTGTCAACAAAGACAAGGACGAGTTGACAGACAGACAAGTGCTGAAATGTTGTTACTGAGTTTTGCTGTTTTAGCATCAGATTGTACAGTTTGTCTTCCTTAGACTTTGAAGGATGAACCCATGGGACATCCCAGACAGAATTACAGATTATTTATGAAGTGGAGATGTTTGCCTTAGATGTTTTTGTTCTAATAGCGTGGCTTTTTTTTGTCGGGGGGTTGAGAGAAAGGATCAGCACAGAGGCTGAAGTGACAGTGACCAGGTGTATTTAATCACTGCTGTACTTACTGTAAGTACTGGAACTTGAGTATTTCCCTCTTGTTTGAATACTTTTACTCCACTACATTTACCTGACGGCTGTAGATACTTGTTACTTTGAAGATTCCAGTTAATCATTTGTTTATGTTTACTGAGGTTTTCCTTAAGTAAACAACTATAATATACTGTTGAATGCTTCTCCCACCGCTGATCGAAGATATGTCGTACGTTCCTGACCCCACTGAGCCAACCAGGACGCCCACATCCACATTACTCACTATGTTTTTTTTAGTCTGCGTGGAATATTTTGTCTCCTGTGAAATGATGACTATTTGCAGCCTCCGGTCACTTTCCACCAATGAATCACGTAAAACAGCGAAAACATAAAATCATCATGAGCTGTCAAAGTTCACCGTTGTGCATTTTAACAGCTGCAGCGAGGGGCCGTAGGAAGAAGACATCACTTCCTTCGGGGAGTAGTAAAGGGAAAAGGTTAAGCGTCCTGGTTGAATGCGAACTATAGATCATGAGATCTGCTCGCGGCTCCGAGAGGTGAGCGGTGCAGGTGGTGGGTGGTCTGTTTATCCAGCTTATCGTGTGTAATAAATTATCACTCTGGGCTTCATAAAACGAGAGCAGATGACATCCAGTTCTTTAGTTTTCAGCTCTCATCCTCTCCTCCCACTTAGCTGTGTCATTACTTTGCCAGAGTCTGCATCGTATTACACTGAAGACGAGTGTTCTTCAAAGGGCCAGTGTGCATGAGAGTACCAGACTGCCTCATTTACATTAGTTTTGGTTATATAATCCATGGTGGGCTTATTAGCGACATATGTTTTAAACATGAGGATCGGATTGAGAGAGGGAGACTCTGCATGCTAACATTTATACACTGCAGAGGACTGAATCCATGTTGTACAAACTGAAGAACACTTGCTGTGACAAAAGGCGATTTGGCTTTCATGTTGGAAAATATAACAAGGCTCACTGCTCTCATTAAATAATTCTTTGTGTTGTTTCTTGTCTGACTGAGCCAGTTGTGTGAATAATGTCACATGACAGTGGGTCATATATTAAAGATCCTTTAGCTGGATTTGATCTTAACAAAACTTTCTGCACGCTGTCAGATCTCAAAACCAATGAGAAGCACCGCTCTTTTTTTTTTTTTTTGCCAGGTTGTGTTACAGTGATAAAGTGGCCCAGCACTTATTGTGTTTGCTCTCATGTAAAGCTGTAAAAGAACAAAAGTGGCTGAATGCCAAATCAGATGAGAGTGAGAGTGTTGAAGAGATGTGGGCAGCAGGTGTTGACTGGTCTGCACAGTGTTAAAGACAAATTTAAAAACATGATGGGGTGTTTCGCGTCCCTCTGCGTCCACTGGACGAATCTGAACCAACAGTCAGTCTGCACATTTCCAGGTTTAGGGTTTGAGAGCAGAGGTTGTTGTAGCTCGTATAGATTGTTCAGCAGTTTTTGATTTTAAGCTGTATTTTAAAAAATGATATGACTTGTGACGACAGAGGCTTCATCGGAGCTGACAAAGCTTCTTGTACTGAACCCTCTGAAGAGTTCAGCTGTCTTTACTTCAAGATGTGTTCAGAACATTTTCTGAACATGTGCAACCACGTGTGATGAAGATATGAACACTTGTTGTGAAGTTCCACATGTAGTTTTCACTCTAAAGACGGTGAGATGTGGTTTAAGGTTAGATTATTATGATTTACCATACAGTCCTTAGCTTTCATGCACTGGAAAGCAGATGTGACTTAAATGGAATAAAGTTGGCAGGGATTTTTTTTGTGTGTCCTTATCACAGCAGTATCTCCAGTTATTTCTGGTTTCTTTTATATCTTACATCAGTTTGTCGTGTGACTAACAAAGTCACCACAAATACCAGACACAAAACAACCTTCATCCAACATCAACCAACATCTTTCTCCTACAAAAAAAACCCATATTTACTCTTAATAGAGAGAAAGCTTTAAAGGAAAAATATAAATGACTGAAGGCAGGATTGTTGCACACGTTTGGGGAGTTTGGGAAACTGGAGAAGAGCTTCAGTGGCATGTTTTACTGTTGTTTCGGGTGAGGCTGGATCTCATAGTCACCAGGTCTTAGCATCCAACACACACACAGGCAGAAGATCACTGGGCGGCCCTGGTTCAGAGTTCAGGCTGCTGTCAAGACCTTTCCATGCCTGCTCACAGCCACCAGGGGGCGTATCATAGACATACTTAATATTGAACATCCTTTGAGGCAGAGCGTTCTGACTGGTTGAAGTATTTGCTTCTTTACTTAGTACCAGTTGCCATTAGTGAGCATGTTTGTTCACTGCAAATGTTCCTTAACGTCCTGAAGCCTTAACATGCCCATGATGCAGCATTCTGAGATCAACTTACTTCCTTAATTTGATATACTTCCCCGTTGGGGTGGGACATACAGTAACACAGAGGGGCGGCATAAATCAATGAAATAACAGGAGAGATGTAATTTCATTTGATGAAAGTGAAGGAGTTCCTCTTTTGTTGGAAATAAAATTTGATTTATGTCTTTTTATACCTGCTGGTGTGACGAGAATCACTACGTTTTAGGGAACTGAATGACTTTAAATGTAGTGAATGTTGTGTAAATAAGGCTGTTTTACTACATTCATTAAACTGTTCGTGGCCAAAACTATGTGAGACCTAAATGAGATTTTTGTACGTGTTATTCCAAACCCGTGGGCATTAATGTGCTGATATAACAGCTTCCACTGTTCTGGTTTCAAATTTGAACCTGGCTGCACAGGTTTTCTCCCATTCAGCCACAAGAGCATTAGTGAGGTCCAGCACTTGTTCTGGATGATGAGGTTTGGTTCGCAGTCAGCGTTTCAGGTCCTGTCCAGATCAGTCAAGTTCTTCCACACCAAACTGTGAAATGATTTCTTTATGGAGCTATTGCCACAAAACTGGGTAAAGGTTTCCCTTTAGAGGCAGGAACCAAGCCTTTACCTTCTCCACTTGTTTTAAACCTTCCTAAAAACACAAACATCTCACCTTGCATCCTTTGGTACCCGGGCGTTCTCGAAGGAGAACTTGGGCAGGCTGCTGGAGTCGTAGGTCCTGGACGTGGGTTCGGCTGACACCCCAGCTTTGGCCCCTTTCCGTCTGTTGAGGGTTTCCTTGATGCGAACGCTGAGGTTAGGGCTGCTCTTCCCGCTGGCTTTGACGGAGGGAGGTCGTGATGCCAGGCTGGCAGAGGCTCCGCTCTGGTTCTTCATCACATCCTGCAGCTTGTTGAGCTGGATGCACTTGTTCTGCAGCTCCTCGCTCAGCTCAGCCAGAGCTCGCGTCTGTTTGGCCAGCTGCTCCTGGAGACCTTTGATCTGCTGCTCTTTGGCACAGAGCTCCTCATCCTTCCTCTTGCCCTCTCGTTCTAGCTCCTCCACCCGGGCCCTTAGGGAATCCAGGGACGAGCTCTTGTACCCGCCGCCGTGATCTTTGTGTGCTCGGCCGTTAGAGGCAGCAGCAGAGCCGTCTGTGTGTTTGTAACGCTTTGATTTCATTGAACCGTTCCCCATGTTATCACCTGAAGGAGGCAAGAGATTGAATGTCAATATTTACTGAAATGATGTGAACAGTTATCACAGAGGAGCTAGCTTCTCCAGCTGTGACACAGTGACATTTAGCATGATAAGGTTTGGGAGTGAGGCTGGGAGTGAGGTTTCAAACCGAAGAGCTGACGCCGGGAGGAGAGAAAACTGGAGAAAGACGGAAAGAGAGAAGAGAGCGAGAGCAAATCAGTATATAATGGTCAGAGAGTGTGTCTTCTCCATTTATTATTCAGAAGGCAGGAAGTATTGCATTACATCAACAGTCACTCCCTATCTGCTCTGATGATAGCAGTGACGGAGATGGTGCTGACCAAGGTTATAAAAATGATTTGAGACGAAATGAGAACGTAAGAAAAACTTTAACAAAACAGCTGGATCCTAAAGTGATCTTTAAAGCATGTCTCTCTCCACATAGAGTGTACATGAGGGGGAAATGTCAGAGAACAATCCTGTTTTTGTTGTGTGGGACTGTCGCCCACTCACACACACAGCAGACTTCATTCATGACATTCCTGCCGGGATACAGGGAGTGGATGTCAGATCAGACTGCTCTCCAACACTTCATCCTGGAAATCTAAATTACTGCCGTCATTTACAGACTTAACTGCAGTTTCCCTTTTTTTGTTTCCTTTGTTCTGAAGCGTCAACTCTTTGATTTACCTCGTCAAACATTTCCAGGAACAGATTTACTGACACAAAGCTGACGACGTTTCACATTATAAGAATATTATCGACATTTCTCACGGTGTGACGGTAATTAAAACTAACTGGGCTGAGTTTACTAATTAAACTAATCCCCTACGATGTTCGTGCACCTGCAACTTGTGACGCCTCGTCATTCTCCTGAGGTGTAAAATGAAAAATGAATCCGTGTTTAGTTCAGTCGTGAGTCGCGGTTCTTACCTGATCGGTTAGACGAGCTTTAAAGAGGAAGAAACGAGCTGTTTGCACATCTGAGCATCAGTAGAGAAACAGTCCTCCTTCGACACTGCTCGCATCCTCTCCTCCCTCTGTCTCTCCCTCTCTCGCGCTCCCTGTCCTCCTCGGCTGTGCGCGCTCCCGCTCGCGCGACGACCGGGGATGATTGGCGGGTCAGGTGAGAGCAACTCAGACCCCGTTTCTTTATTCTAACAACGATGTATCCATGTGTTATGGTGATGTCAACTCAGAAATCTTTTATTCGTTGTAACAGTGAAAATGAAATAACGATTTCTGATCCAGGTAAACGTCTAGTATTTTAACAGTTTGCAAAATAAATTCCAAAACTTTTAGATAACTAGAAAACATCATTAACATTAACACGTTTCTCAAGTCCATCCTGGCAAAGACAGGCAGAAATAACAGTAAAATAATGGACAATACAAAATTTGGATTAAACCAAAATCTAATTATAAAATCATGAATAACATTTCTGATACAGACACATAAAGGAATTAATCAAAGGAGAATAATAATACCTTTTTTAAAACGGCTAAAAAGCTGCCTAAAAACAGCAAAATGACTGGGACTTCTTCAGTCCTACGGTTAATCTGTTGGTTAGTTTGTTGAGTGTTTGTGAGAGAACCAAAACAGTGAAGTTGTGTGGCCATGAAACCAAAACAGTGAGCTCAAAGAGTGTAAAATGCTTCGCAGATCTGAGGGGCACTGCTGTAGAGTTGGGTGATGATTCGCTGTGTGTTCGTCACTGTGAGCAAACTCTTTCAGTTGCACACAATCATTTGATCCATTGTTGATGTAAATTTTTTTGATTAGAGCAACTTTAAAGAAATATGAAAAGATAAAACGAGACAGGTACAAGATGGTGAGCTGTAAGTGCATGATCGAATATGTATGTATGTATTAAGATGCTAGATTATCTCATTAATCTCCCTTGGACGTCATGTGGTCATATATCACACTTCATATGACGCATTCAGTTGTTTGAACAGGTTAAAGTCTAAAAGCTGCAGTCCTTCACATCCAGTGTGATTAATTGGTTTTCCCAGTGTGTGTTTGTGTGTGATGCTGCTCTGAGCAGCCTGGCCTGCAGCAGATTCCACTGACATGCACCGAACAATAATGGCAGGTGGCCAGAGCTGATTCATCTGCAGCATGACACAATAATCCAGGTCACTGAATCCCAAACTGAACCTGAGAGGAGTCAGAGAGACTGGCAAATGATCTGAAGACGTATTCTGAATGAGAAAACATGTTTACGCTCGGCTGATTCTGTACTACGTGCCTTCTCCCAGCGGCTTCAGTCACTTGCTCAAGGGCATTCTGGCAGAGCACATGTTCAGATTGGAAGAATCGACTGTTTTGGCTGCACAGTGGCTCGGTTTTTAACACTGTCACCTCGCAGCCAGCAGATCTGGGTTTGTTTAAAGTGTGTGCAACCTTACAGCTCCAGTTAGCTGACAGAAAATTACAGTATGTGGTTAGCATCGCAGCAGCCGGTGATGATTTGTGGTGAGACTCTGGATTTTGATCAGAAGGTCAGGTTATGCATTTGGGGGAAAAAAAACCTTCACCTCATGTCCAGAAACTTGATAACAGACTGTGACGTGTTGTTGCTGGAGTTTTCAGATTTGATTTATAGCTTGTCATCATTTAAAGGTCGTGGTAAAGTATTTTTGAGTCCATAGTTTCATACAGTGATTCACAGCCTTTACGGTTTTTGATCCTTATAAAGTGGATGTTGTCTTCTTTTGACCTGTTATGTGTAGGGGTAATGACCAGGTCATGTTTTATTTGAATGAATGTTAGTGGGCTGAAAATGTAAATTGCGCAGTGATTCACAAGAAGAAAGTAAATAACAGAGAAATGTCTGAAGAGAAAAACATGATTTTGTTTTCTTCCCCTCGTGTTGATGATGTCTCAGGCTCCCTGGTTTGATTTGATGTTGTTTAATTACAGCTTTGTGCTTCTTCAAATATCATACTACTGATAAATGTAAAGCCATAATATATTTTCTAAAGAAATGCCACAGAGCATATATGTAGTATACAATGATATCTTATCTTATTATGGTAATGTTTAATGCCTGTGTTTAGTATAATAGGTTTTTTATATTTAATTTAACTTGTTATATAGAATATACTTTACTTTATTGATCCCTTTGGGAGGTCCCTTGGGGAAATTTGGGTACCAGGAGCAGTACAACACCAAAAAACACAGTAAAGCAGCAGTACAAAGTAAAAAAGTAAAAAGTAACTAACTAAGTTAAGTTAGTTAACTAAGGTGCTGGTATAAAATAGAATGTAAATGAAATAAAATATAAAAGTAGAATAAACTCTTGAATAATTAGTACTAAAATAGAACAAGGGTGGATTCAAGTAAAAAATTAAAATATAAAGTATATACAAACATTGCAAACAAACATTGCACTCTTAGATGTGGAAATAATAATAAATTACTGCACATGAGTTATTGCACATGGATAGTATTGTTATTGCCCATGGGTTATTGCACATGAATAGTAGTGTCCGGCAGGCTGTACTCCTTCCCTCTCCCTCTCCCCCTCCTGCCATATTCGGTGTTGTATAGTTTGATGGCTCTGGGGACAAAGGAGTCTCTGAGCCGGTTGGTCCGACTCTTGGGGAGGAGCAGCCTGTTACTGGTCAGGCTTCTCTGTGCACTGATGACAGTGTGCAGAGGGTGACTGGCATCGTCCATAATAGCCAGTAGTTTTTTTTAGTGATCTCCTCTCTGCCACTGTCACCAGGGAGTCCAGCTTCATGCCGACCACAGAGCCCGCCCGCCTGATGAGTTTGTCCAGTAATATTAACATGAATACAATTCATGTTAATATTAATATTTGTAATGTTTTAATATTTAGAATTATGGTATAACATAAAGGTTTTTTTCTGCACCTTGCTGCTGTAGGTTCCTATGTAGATATAAGCTTTTTTATTTTATTTTGTCAGTTGTATTAACTTTATTTGGCCACATGATGGAGCCAAATATGTATTTTCATTATCTGCCTCAGATAAAACCACATCAGCTCCATCTCTCTACTGTTTCCCTCTGATACTGATCATAAAGGGTTTTCTTTTGTCTTACACGCACTTTTACACTTTTATAAGATGTATTTATAAGACAAATGTTTCTGATTATCAATGAAGAAAACCCTGTAAAGTGAAGAAACCTAAAGTCCTTTTCAGTGATGTTTTCTATAGTTTCCTTCTTTTGGCTGATTTTGGTTCATTTGAATAATAAAAGTTGACACAAGATCCAGAATTTTAATGTACTTTTTTTTGTGTTGGCGGTTCCAGGATGTGAACAGTCACCGTCCTGTTGATCTGTGGTTCTTCATTCCAAGGACCTGAGACGCAAAAGCATCTACAACAGGTGAGTCCACAACTCTGGTCCTGTTCAGACCTTCAGACCTGACATCAACAGGCATTTAACCCTGAGAAAATGAAGGAAGGAAAGAGTCAGATGCATCAACTCATTTGGTGTTTTCTCCGGTGTAAGTCGTAAAGTAAGCAGCAGCAGCAGAAGAAGAAAAAGATGAACCGGGAGAACAATAGTGTGCAATGCCTCACAAGCTCCGGAAGTGATGGCTAATGTCAAAGAGTAGCCTAGTGTTAAATTATGCAGTTGTGACAGGGCATCATAGTGTATTTGGTTTCCTTCTGATTTGTGAGACTGTGAAAATTATAGCAGTAACAATGTGTAGCAAAGAGCTTCATAGGCAAACCGTGGTATCATCTTGTGAGTCCTTCCGTATAACAATGACCTTGCATGTGATTGGAGGAGCCCGACAAGCCTAGCCATCGTCCAATCATGTGCGAGGTCATGGGCAGGTACTTGCAAGATGAACATCAAACATGTATTCATTCATATATTCAGATTGTTTCCTGTTTTGCGAACTACAAAGGCTGGACGGCGTCTCGCCTTCAGCTCCTCTGCATGGACGAGATCAACCCCTTTCAGCCAGTCCGCAGGCTGGCGATGAGACACTGCTTTTGTCATATTTTGACGCCTTACAGCCATATTACTTGTTTTGAGGTCTTCTGAAAAAATCACTTTTTTTGTCATATTTTGACGCCTTAATATACTATGATGCTTTTTATGACATTTTGAGGTCTTACGAAAAAATCACTTTTTTTTGTCATATTTTGAGGCCTTAGTATACTATGACGCTTTTTATGACATTTTGAGATCTTACGAAAAAAATCACTTTTTTCTTATATTTTGATGCCTTAGGGCCGTATGACGTGTTTTATGACATTTAGAGGTCTTATGAAAAAATCACTTTTTTTGTCATATTTTGACGCCTTATTATACTCTGTAGCTTTTTATGAGATTTTGAGTTCTTACGAAAAAATTACTTTTTTTTGTCATATTTTGTTGCCTTACGGCCTTGTGACATCTTGGTCTTAGAAAAATATGACTTTTTTTGGCATTTTTTGACGCCTTACTATACTATGACGTTTTTTATGACATTTTGAGGTCAAAAAAAATTTGGACATTTTTTGGCCGATTTTGACGCCTTACTATACTATGACGTTTTTTTATGACATTTTGAGGTCAAAAAAAATTTTGAAATTTTTTGGCCGATTTTGACGCCTTACTATACTATGACGTTTTTTATGACATTTTGAGGACAAAAAAAATTTGGACTTTTTTTGGCCGAAAAAAACGCCTTACTATACTATGATGTTTTTTATGACATTTTGAGGTCAAAAAAATTTGGACTTTTTTTGGCCGAAAAAAACGCCTTACTATACTATGATGTTTTTTATGATATTTTGAGGTCAAAAAAAATTTGGACTTTTTTTGGCCGATTTTGACGCCTTACTATACTATGACGTTTTTTATGACATTTTGAGGTAAAAAAAAAATTTGAATTTTTTTGTCCGATTTTGACGCCTTACTATACTATGACGTTTTTTATGACATTTTGAGGTCAAAAAAAATTTGGACTTTTTTTGTCCGATTTTGACGCCTTACTATACTATGACGTTTTTTATGACATTTTGAGGTCAAAAAAAATTTTGAAATTTTTTGGCCGATTTTGACGCCTTACTATACTATGACGTTTTTTATGACATTTTGAGGTCAAAAAAAATTTGGACTTTTTTTGCCCGAAAAAAACGCCTTACTATACTATGACGTTTTTTATGACATTTTGAGGTCAAAAAAAATTTTGAAATTTTTTGGCCGATTTTGACGCCTTACTATACTATGACGTTTTTTATGACATTTTGAGGTAAAAAAGAAATTGGACATTTTTTGGCCGATTTTGACGCCTTACTATACTATGACGTTTTTTATGACATTTTGAGGTCAAAAAAAATTTTGACTTTTTTTGGGCGAAAAAAACGCCTTACTATACTATGACGTTTTTTATGACATTTTGAGGTCAAAAAAATTTTTGACTTTTTTTGGCCGATTTTGACGCCTTACTATACTATGACGTTTTTTATGACATTTTGAGGTCAAAAAAATTTTTGAAATTTTTTGGCCGATTTTGACGCCTTACTATACTATGACGTTTTTTATGACATTTTGAGAAAAAAAAAAATTTGGACTTTTTTTGGCCGAAAAAAACGCCTTACTATACTATGATGTTTTTTATGATATTTTGAGGTCAAAAAAAATTTGGACTTTTTTTGGCCGATTTTGACGCCTTACTATACTATGACGTTTTTTATAACATTTTGAGGTAAAAAAAAAATTTGAATTTTTTTGTCCGATTTTGACGCCTTACTATACTATGACGTTTTTTATGACATTTTGAGGTCAAAAAAAATTTTGAAATTTTTTGGCCGATTTTGACGCCTTACTATACTATGACGTTTTTTTATGACATTTTGAGGTCAAAAAAAATTTTGAAATTTTTTGGCCGATTTTGACGCCTTACTATACTATGACGTTTTTTATGACATTTTGAGGTCAAAAAAAATTTTGACTTTTTTTGCCCGAAAAAAACGCCTTACTATACTATGACGTTTTTTATGACATTTTGAGGACAAAAAAAATTTGGACTTTTTTTGGCCGAAAAAAACGCCTTACTTTACTATGATGTTTTTTATGACATTTTGAGGTCAAAAAAATTTGGACTTTTTTTGGCCGATTTTGACGCCTTACTATACTATGACGTTTTTTATGACATTTTGAGGTAAAAAAAAAAATTTGAATTTTTTTGTCCGATTTTGACGCCTTACTATACTATGACGTTTTTTATGACATTTTGAGGTCAAAAAAAATTTGGACTTTTTTTTGGCCGATTTTGACGCCTTACTATACTATGACGTTTTTTATGACATTTTGAGGTCAAAAAAAATTTGGACTTTTTTTGCCCGAAAAAAACGCCTTACTATACTATGACGTTTTTTATGACATTTTGAGGTCAAAAATTTTTTTGACTTTTTTTGGCATTTTTTGACGCCTTACTATACTATGACGTTTTTAATGACATTTTGAGGTCAAAAAAATTTTGAATTTTTTTGGCCGATTTTGACGCCTTATAATACTATGATGTTTTTTATCACATTTTGAGGTAAAAAAAAATTTGGACTTTTTTTTGCCGATTTTGACGCCTTACTATACTTTGACGTTTTTTATGACTTTTGGAGGTCGAAAAAAATTTTGAAATTTTTTGGCCGATTTTGACGCCTTACTATACTATGACGTTTTTTATGACATTTTGAGGTCAAAAAAAATTTTGACTTTTTTTGGGCGAAAAAAACGCCTTACTATACTATGACGTTTTTTATGACATTTTGAGGTCAAAAAAATTTTTGAAATTTTTTGGCCGATTTTGACGCCTTACTATACTATGACGTTTTTTTATGACATTTTGAGGTAAAAAAATTTTTTGACTTTTTTTGGCATTTTTTGACGCCTTACTATACTATGACGTTTTTTATGACATTTTGAGGTAAAAAAAAATTTTGAAATTTTTTGGCCGATTTTGACACCTTACTATACTATGACGTTTTTTATGACATTTTGAGGTCAAAAAATTTTTTGACTTTTTTTGGCCGATTTTGACGCCTTACTATACTATGACGTTTTTTATGACATTTTGAGGTCAAAAAAAATTTTGAAATTTTTTGGCCGATTTTGACGCCTTACTATACTATGACGTTTTTTATGACATTTTGAGGTCAAAAAAAATTTGGACTTTTTTTGGGCGAAAAAAACGCCTTACTATACTATGACGTTTTTTATGACATTTTGAGGTCAAAAAATTTTTTGACTTTTTTTGGCCGATTTTGACGCCTTACTATACTATGACGTTTTTTATGACATTTTGAGGTCAAAAAAAATTTGGACTTTTTTTGGGCGAAAAAAACGCCTTACTATACTATGACGTTTTTTATGACATTTTGAGGTCAAAAAAATTTTTGACTTTTTTTGGCCGATTTTGACGCCTTACTATACTATGACGTTTTTTATGACATTTTGAGGTAAAAAAAAATTTTGACTTTTTTTGGCATTTTTTGACGCCTTACTATACTATGACGTTTTTTATGACATTTTGAGGTCAAAAAAAATTTGGAAATTTTTTGGCCGATTTTGACGCCTTACTATACTATGACGTTTTTTATGACATTTTGAGGTCAAAAAATTTTTTGACTTTTTTTGGCCGATTTTGACGCCTTACTATACTATGACGTTTTTTATGACATTTTGAGGTCAAAAAATTTTTTGACTTTTTTTGGCCGATTTTGACGCCTTACTATACTATGACGTTTTTTATGACATTTTGAGGTCAAAAAAAATTTTGAAATTTTTTGGCCGATTTTGACGCCTTACTATACTATGACGTTTTTTATGACATTTTGAGGTCAAAAAAAATTTGGACTTTTTTGGGGCGAAAAAAACGCCTTACTATACTTTGACGTTTTTTATGACATTTTGAGGTCAAAAAAAATTTGGACATTTTTTGGCCGATTTTGACGCCTTACTATACTATGACGTTTTTATGACATTTTGAGGTAAAAAAAAATTTTTGACTTTTTTTGGGCGAAAAAAACGCCTTACTATACTATGACATTTTTTATGACATTTTGAGGTCAAAAAAAATTTTGAAATTTTTTGGCCGATTTTCACGCCTTACTATACTATGACGTTTTTTTATGACATTTTGAGGTCAAAAAAAATTTTGAAATTTTTTGGCCGATTTTGACGCCTTACTATACTATGACGTTTTTTATGACATTTTGAGGTAAAAAAAAATTTGGACTTTTTTTGCCCGAAAAAAACGCCTTACTATACTATGACGTTTTTTATGACATTTTGAGGACAAAAAAAATTTGGACTTTTTTTGGCCGAAAAAAACGCCTTACTATACTATGATGTTTTTTATGACATTTTAAGGTCAAAAAAATTTGGACTTTTTTTGGCCGAAAAAAACGCCTTACTATACTATGACGTTTTTTATGATATTTTGAGGTCAAAAAAAATTTGGACTTTTTTTGGCCGATTTTGACGCCTTATAATACTATGACGTTTTTTATCACATTTTGAGGTCAAAAAAAATTTGGACTTTTTTTGGCCGATTTTGACGCCTTACTATACTTTGACGTTTTTTAAGACTTTTGGAGGTCGAAAAAAATTTGGACTTTTTTTGCCCGAAAAAAACGCCTTACTATACTATGACGTTTTTTATGACATTTTGAGGTCAAAAAAAATTTTGACTTTTTTTGGGCGAAAAAAACGCCTTACTATACTATGACGTTTTTTATGACATTTTGAGGTAAAAAAAATTTTTGACTTTTTTTTGGCATTTTTTGACGCCTTACTATACTATGACGTTTTTTATGACATTTTGAGGTCAAAAAAAATTTTGAAATTTTTTGGCCGATTTTGACGCCTTACTATACTATGACGTTTTTTATGACATTTTGAGGTCAAAAAATTTTTTGACTTTTTTTGGCCGATTTTGACGCCTTACTATACTATGACGTTTTTTATGACATTTTGAGGTCAAAAAAAATTTGGACTTTTTTTGGGCGAAAAAAACGCCTTACTATACTATGACGTTTTTTATGACATTTTGAGGTAAAAAAAATTTTTGACTTTTTTTTGGCATTTTTTGACGCCTTACTATACTATGACGTTTTTTATGACATTTTGAGGTCAAAAAAAATTTTGAAATTTTTTGGCCGATTTTGACGCCTTACTATACTATGACGTTTTTTATGACATTTTGAGGTCAAAAATTTTTTTGACTTTTTTTGGCCGATTTTGACGCCTTACTATACTATGACGTTTTTTATGACATTTTGAGGTCAAAAAAAATTTGGACTTTTTTTGGGCGAAAAAAACGCCTTACTATACTATGACGTTTTTTATGACATTTTGAGGTCAAAAAATTTTTTGACTTTTTTTGGCCGATTTTGACGCCTTACTATACTATGACGTTTTTTATGACATTTTGAGGTCAAAAAAAATTTGGACTTTTTTTGGGCGAAAAAAACGCCTTACTATACTATGACGTTTTTTATGACATTTTGAGGTCAAAAAAATTTTTGACTTTTTTTGGCCGATTTTGACGCCTTACTATACTATGACGTTTTTTATGACATTTTGAGGTAAAAAAAAATTTTGACTTTTTTTGGCATTTTTTGACGCCTTACTATACTATGACGTTTTTTATGACATTTTGAGGTCAAAAAAAATTTGGAAATTTTTTGGCCGATTTTGACGCCTTACTATACTATGACGTTTTTTATGACATTTTGAGGTCAAAAAATTTTTTGACTTTTTTTGGCCGATTTTGACGCCTTACTATACTATGACGTTTTTTATGACATTTTGAGGTCAAAAAATTTTTTGACTTTTTTTGGCCGATTTTGACGCCTTACTATACTATGACGTTTTTTATGACATTTTGAGGTCAAAAAAAATTTTGAAATTTTTTGGCCGATTTTGACGCCTTACTATACTATGACGTTTTTTATGACATTTTGAGGTCAAAAAAAATTTGGACTTTTTTGGGGCGAAAAAAACGCCTTACTATACTTTGACGTTTTTTATGACATTTTGAGGTCAAAAAAAATTTGGACATTTTTTGGCCGATTTTGACGCCTTACTATACTATGACGTTTTTATGACATTTTGAGGTAAAAAAAAATTTTTGACTTTTTTTGGGCGAAAAAAACGCCTTACTATACTATGACATTTTTTATGACATTTTGAGGTCAAAAAAAATTTTGAAATTTTTTGGCCGATTTTGACGCCTTACTATACTATGACGTTTTTTTATGACATTTTGAGGTCAAAAAAAATTTTGAAATTTTTTGGCCGATTTTGACGCCTTACTATACTATGACGTTTTTTATGACATTTTGAGGTAAAAAAAAATTTGGACTTTTTTTGCCCGAAAAAAACGCCTTACTATACTATGACGTTTTTTATGACATTTTGAGGACAAAAAAAATTTGGACTTTTTTTGGCCGAAAAAAACGCCTTACTATACTATGATGTTTTTTATGACATTTTAAGGTCAAAAAAATTTGGACTTTTTTTGGCCGAAAAAAACGCCTTACTATACTATGACGTTTTTTATGATATTTTGAGGTCAAAAAAAATTTGGACTTTTTTTGGCCGATTTTGACGCCTTACTATACTATGACGTTTTTTATGACATTTTGAGGTAAAAAAAAATTTTGACTTTTTTTGTCCGATTTTGACGCCTTACTATACTATGACGTTTTTTATGACATTTTGAGGTCAAAAAAAATTTTGAAATTTTTTGGCCGATTTTGACGCCTTACTATACTATGACGTTTTTTTATGACATTTTTAGGTCAAAAAAAATTTTGAAATTTTTTGGCCGATTTTGACGCCTTACTATACTATGACGTTTTTTATGACATTTTGAGGTCAAAAAAAATTTTGACTTTTTTTGCCCGAAAAAAACGCCTTACTATACTATGACGTTTTTTATGACATTTTGAGGACAAAAAAAATTTGGACTTTTTTTGGCCGAAAAAAACGCCTTACTATACTATGATGTTTTTTATGACATTTTGAGGTCAAAAAAATTTGGACTTTTTTTGGCCGATTTTGACGCCTTACTATACTATGACGTTTTTTATGACATTTTGAGGTAAAAAAAAAAATTTGAATTTTTTTGTCCGATTTTGACGCCTTACTATACTATGACGTTTTTTATGACATTTTGAGGTCAAAAAAAATTTGGACTTTTTTTTGGCCGATTTTGACGCCTTACTATACTATGACGTTTTTTATGACATTTTGAGGTCAAAAAAAATTTGGACTTTTTTTGCCCGAAAAAAACGCCTTACTATACTATGACTTTTTTTATGACATTTTGAGGTCAAAATTTTTTTTGACTTTTTTTGGCATTTTTTGACGCCTTACTATACTATGACGTTTTTTATGACATTTTGAGGTCAAAAAAATTTGGACTTTTTTTGCCCGAAAAAAATGCCTTACTATACTATGACGTTTTTTATGACATTTTGAGGTCAAAAAAAATTTGGACATTTTTTGGCCGATTTTGACGCCTTATAATACTATGACGTTTTTTATCACATTTTGAGGTCAAAAAAAATTTGGACTTTTTTTGGCCGATTTTGACGCCTTACTATACTTTGACGTTTTTTAAGACTTTTGGAGGTCGAAAAAAATTTGGACTTTTTTTGGGCGAAAAAAACGCCTTACTATACTATGACGTTTTTTATGACATTTTGAGGTCAAAAAAAATTTGGACTTTTTTTGGGCGAAAAAAACGCCTTACTATACTATGACGTTTTTTATGACATTTTGAGGTCAAAAAAAATTTGGACTTTTTTTGGGCGAAAAAAACGCCTTACTATACTATGACGTTTTTTATGACATTTTGAGGTAAAAAAAATTTTTGACTTTTTTTTGGCATTTTTTGACGCCTTACTATACTATGACGTTTTTTATGACATTTTGAGGTCAAAAAAAATTTTGAAATTTTTTGGCCGATTTTGACGCCTTACTATACTATGACGTTTTTTATGACATTTTGAGGTCAAAAAATTTTTTGAAATTTTTTGGCCGATTTTGACGCCTTACTATACTATGACGTTTTTTATGACATTTTGAGGTCAAAAAAAATTTGGACTTTTTTTGCCCGAAAAAAACGCCTTACTATACTATGACGTTTTTTATGACATTTTGAGGTCAAAAAAAATTTGGACTTTTTTTGGGCGAAAAAAACGCCTTACTATACTATGACGTTTTTTATGACATTTTGAGGTCAAAAAATTTTTTGACTTTTTTTGGCCGATTTTGACGCCTTACTATACTATGACGTTTTTTATGACATTTTGAGGTCAAAAAAAATTTGGACTTTTTTTGGGCGAAAAAAACGCCTTACTATACTATGACGTTTTTTATGACATTTTGAGGTCAAAAAAATTTTTGACTTTTTTTGGCCGATTTTGACGCCTTACTATACTATGACGTTTTTTATGACATTTTGAGGTCAAAAAAATTTTTGACTTTTTTTGGCATTTTTTGACGCCTTACTATACTATGACGTTTTTTATGACATTTTGAGGTCAAAAAAAATTTTGAAATTTTTTGGCCGATTTTGACGCCTTACTATACTATGACGTTTTTTATGACATTTTGAGGTCAAAAAATTTTTTGACTTTTTTTGGCCGATTTTGACGCCTTACTATACTATGACGTTTTTTATGACATTTTGAGGTCAAAAAAAATTTTGAAATTTTTTGGCCGATTTTGACGCCTTACTATACTATGACGTTTTTTATGACATTTTGAGGTCAAAAAAAATTTGGACTTTTTTGGGGCGAAAAAAACGCCTTACTATACTTTGACGTTTTTTATGACATTTTGAGGTCAAAAAAAATTTGGACATTTTTTGGCCGATTTTGACGCCTTACTATACTATGACGTTTTTATGACATTTTGAGGTCAAAAAAATTTTGACTTTTTTTGGGCGAAAAAAACGCCTTACTATACTATGACGTTTTTTATGACATTTTGAGGTCAAAAAAAATTTTGAAATTTTTTGGCCGATTTTGACGCCTTACTATACTATGACGTTTTTTATGACATTTTGAGGTAAAAAAGAAATTGGACATTTTTTGGCCGATTTTGACGCCTTACTATACTATGACGTTTTTTATGACATTTTGAGGTCAAAAAAAATTTTGACTTTTTTTGGGCGAAAAAAACGCCTTACTATACTATGACGTTTTTTATGACATTTTGAGGTCAAAAAAATTTTTGACTTTTTTTGGCCGATTTTGACGCCTTACTATACTATGACGTTTTTTATGACATTTTGAGGTCAAAAAAATTTTTGAAATTTTTTGGCCGATTTTGACGCCTTACTATACTATGACGTTTTTTATGACATTTTGAGAAAAAAAAAAATTTTGACTTTTTTTGGCATTTTTTGACGCCTTACTATACTATGACGTTTTTTATGACATTTTGAGGTCAAAAAAAATTTTGAAAATTTTTGGCCGATTTTGACGCCTTACTATACTATGACGTTTTTTATGACATTTTGAGGTCAAAAAATTTTTTGACTTTTTTTGGCCGATTTTGACGCCTTACTATACTATGACGTTTTTTATGACATTTTGAGGTCAAAAAAAATTTTGAAATTTTTTGGCCGATTTTGACGCCTTACTATACTATGACGTTTTTTATGACATTTTGAGGTCAAAAAAAATTTGGACTTTTTTGGGGCGAAAAAAACGCCTTACTATACTTTGACGTTTTTTATGACATTTTGAGGTCAAAAAAAATTTGGACATTTTTTGGCCGATTTTGACGCCTTACTATACTATGACGTTTTTATGACATTTTGAGGTCAAAAAAATTTTGACTTTTTTTGGGCGAAAAAAACGCCTTACTATACTATGACGTTTTTTATGACATTTTGAGGTCAAAAAAAATTTTGAAATTTTTTTGGCCGATTTTGACGCCTTACTATACTATGACGTTTTTTATGACATTTTGAGGTAAAAAAGAAATTGGACATTTTTTGGCCGATTTTGACGCCTTACTATACTATGACGTTTTTTATGACATTTTGAGGTCAAAAAAATTTTTGAAATTTTTTGGCCGATTTTGACGCCTTACTATACTATGACGTTTTTTATGACATTTTGAGAAAAAAAAAAATTTTGACTTTTTTTGGCATTTTTTGACGCCTTACTATACTATGACGTTTTTTATGACATTTTGAGGTCAAAAAAAATTTTGAAATTTTTTGGCCGATTTTGACGCCTTACTATACTATGACGTTTTTTATGACATTTTGAGGTCAAAAAATTTTTTGACTTTTTTTGGCCGATTTTGACGCCTTACTATACTATGACGTTTTTTATGACATTTTGAGGTCAAAAAGAATTTTGAAATTTTTTGGCCGATTTTGACGCCTTACTATACTATGACGTTTTTTATGACATTTTGAGGTCAAAAAAAATTTGGACTTTTTTGGGGCGAAAAAAACGCCTTACTATACTTTGACGTTTTTTATGACATTTTGAGGTCAAAAAAAATTTGGACATTTTTTGGCCGATTTTGACGCCTTACTATACTATGACGTTTTTATGACATTTTGAGGTCAAAAAAATTTTGACTTTTTTTGGGCGAAAAAAACGCCTTACTATACTATGACGTTTTTTATGACATTTTGAGGTCAAAAAAAATTTTGAAATTTTTTGGCCGATTTTGACGCCTTACTATACTATGACGTTTTTTTATGACATTTTGAGGTCAAAAAAAATTTTGAAATTTTTTGGCCGATTTTGACGCCTTACTATACTATGACGTTTTTTATGACATTTTGAGGTAAAAAAAAATTTGGACTTTTTTTGCCCGAAAAAAACGCCTTACTATACTATGACGTTTTTTATGACATTTTGAGGACAAAAAAAATTTGTACTTTTTTTGGCCGAAAAAAACGCCTTACTATACTATGATGTTTTTTATGACATTTTGAGGTCAAAAAAATTTGGACTTTTTTTGGCCGAAAAAAACGCCTTACTATACTATGATGTTTTTTATGATATTTTGAGGTCAAAAAAAATTTGGACTTTTTTTGGCCGATTTTGACGCCTTACTATACTATGACGTTTTTTATGACATTTTGAGGTCAAAAAAAATTTTGACTTTTTTTGGCATTTTTTTGACGCCTTACTATACTATGACGTTTTTTATGACATTTTGAGGTCAAAAAATTTTTTGACTTTTTTTGGCCGATTTTGACGCCTTACTATACTATGACGTTTTTTATGACATTTTGAGGTCAAAAAAAATTTTGAAATTTTTTGGCCGATTTTGACGCCTTACTATACTATGACGTTTTTTATGACATTTTGAGGTCAAAAAAAATTTGGACTTTTTTGGGGCGAAAAAAACGCCTTACTATACTTTGACGTTTTTTATGACATTTTGAGGTCAAAAAAAATTTGGACATTTTTTGGCCGATTTTGACGCCTTACTATACTATGACGTTTTTATGACATTTTGAGGTCAAAAAATTTTTGACTTTTTTTGGGCGAAAAAAACGCCTTACTATACTATGACGTTTTTTATGACATTTTGAGGTCAAAAAAAATTTTGAAATTTTTTGGCTGATTTTGACGCCTTACTATACTATGACGTTTTTTTATGACATTTTGAGGTCAAAAAAAATTTTGAAATTTTTTGGCCGATTTTGACGCCTTACTATACTATGACGTTTTTTATGACATTTTGAGGTAAAAAAAAATTTGGACTTTTTTTGCCCGAAAAAAACGCCTTACTATACTATGACGTTTTTTATGACATTTTGAGGACAAAAAAAATTTGGACTTTTTTTGGCCGAAAAAAACGCCTTACTATACTATGATGTTTTTTATGACATTTTAAGGTCAAAAAAATTTGGACTTTTTTTGGCCGAAAAAAACGCCTTACTATACTATGACGTTTTTTATGATATTTTGAGGTCAAAAAAAATTTGGACTTTTTTTGGCCGATTTTGACGCCTTACTATACTATGACGTTTTTTATGACATTTTGAGGTAAAAAAAAATTTTGACTTTTTTTGTCCGATTTTGACGCCTTACTATACTATGACGTTTTTTATGACATTTTGAGGTCAAAAAAAATTTTGAAATTTTTTGGCCGATTTTGACGCCTTACTATACTATGACGTTTTTTTATGACATTTTTAGGTCAAAAAAAATTTTGAAATTTTTTGGCCGATTTTGACGCCTTACTATACTATGACGTTTTTTATGACATTTTGAGGTCAAAAAAAATTTTGACTTTTTTTGCCCGAAAAAAACGCCTTACTATACTATGACGTTTTTTATGACATTTTGAGGACAAAAAAAATTTGGACTTTTTTTGGCCGAAAAAAACGCCTTACTATACTATGATGTTTTTTATGACATTTTGAGGTCAAAAAAATTTGGACTTTTTTTGGCCGATTTTGACGCCTTACTATACTATGACGTTTTTTATGACATTTTGAGGTAAAAAAAAAAATTTGAATTTTTTTGTCCGATTTTGACGCCTTACTATACTATGACGTTTTTTATGACATTTTGAGGTCAAAAAAAATTTGGACTTTTTTTTGGCCGATTTTGACGCCTTACTATACTATGACGTTTTTTATGACATTTTGAGGTCAAAAAAAATTTGGACTTTTTTTGCCCGAAAAAAACGCCTTACTATACTATGACTTTTTTTATGACATTTTGAGGTCAAAATTTTTTTTGACTTTTTTTGGCATTTTTTGACGCCTTACTATACTATGACGTTTTTTATGACATTTTGAGGTCAAAAAAATTTGGACTTTTTTTGCCCGAAAAAAACGCCTTACTATACTATGACGTTTTTTATGACATTTTGAGGTCAAAAAAAATTTGGACATTTTTTGGCCGATTTTGACGCCTTATAATACTATGACGTTTTTTATCACATTTTGAGGTCAAAAAAAATTTGGACTTTTTTTGGCCGATTTTGACGCCTTACTATACTTTGACGTTTTTTAAGACTTTTGGAGGTCGAAAAAAATTTGGACTTTTTTTTGCCCGAAAAAAAACGCCTTACTATACTATGACGTTTTTTATGACATTTTGAGGTCAAAAAAAATTTGGACTTTTTTTGGGCGAAAAAAACGCCTTACTATACTATGACGTTTTTTATGACATTTTGAGGTCAAAAAAAATTTGGACTTTTTTTGGGCGAAAAAAACGCCTTACTATACTATGACGTTTTTTATGACATTTTGAGGTAAAAAAAAATTTTGACTTTTTTTTGGCATTTTTTGACGCCTTACTATACTATGACGTTTTTTATGACATTTTGAGGTCAAAAAAAATTTTGAAATTTTTTGGCCGATTTTGACGCCTTACTATACTATGACGTTTTTTATGACATTTTGAGGTCAAAAAATTTTTTGACTTTTTTTGGCGGATTTTGACGCCTTACTATACTATGACGTTTTTTATGACATTTTGAGGTCAAAAAAAATTTGGACTTTTTTTGGGCGAAAAAAACGCCTTACTATACTATGACGTTTTTTATGACATTTTGAGGTCAAAAAATTTTTTGACTTTTTTTGGCCGATTTTGACGCCTTACTATACTATGACGTTTTTTATGACATTTTGAGGTCAAAAAAAATTTGGACTTTTTTTGGGCGAAAAAAACGCCTTACTATACTATGACGTTTTTTATGACATTTTGAGGTCAAAAAAAATTTTTGACTTTTTTTGGCCGATTTTGACGCCTTACTATACTATGACGTTTTTTATGACATTTTGAGGTAAAAAAAAAATTTTGACTTTTTTTGGCATTTTTTGACGCCTTACTATACTATGACGTTTTTTATGACATTTTGAGGTCAAAAAAAATTTTGAAATTTTTTGGCCGATTTTGACGCCTTACTATACTATGACGTTTTTTATGACATTTTGAGGTCAAAAAATTTTTTGACTTTTTTTGGCCGATTTTGACGCCTTACTATACTATGACGTTTTTTATGACATTTTGAGGTCAAAAAAAATTTTGAAATTTTTTGGCCGATTTTGACGCCTTACTATACTATGACGTTTTTTATGACATTTTGAGGTCAAAAAAAATTTGGACTTTTTTGGGGCGAAAAAAACGCCTTACTATACTTTGACGTTTTTTATGACATTTTGAGGTCAAAAAAAATTTGGACATTTTTTGGCCGATTTTGACGCCTTACTATACTATGACGTTTTTATGACATTTTGAGGTCAAAAAAATTTTGACTTTTTTTGGGCGAAAAAAACGCCTTACTATACTATGACGTTTTTTATGACATTTTGAGGTCAAAAAAAATTTTGAAATTTTTTGGCCGATTTTGACGCCTTACTATACTATGACGTTTTTTATGACATTTTGAGGTAAAAAAGAAATTGGACATTTTTTGGCCGATTTTGACGCCTTACTATACTATGACGTTTTTTATGACATTTTGAGGTCAAAAAAAATTTTGACTTTTTTTGGGCGAAAAAAAACGCCTTACTATACTATGACGTTTTTTATGACATTTTGAGGTCAAAAAAATTTTTGACTTTTTTTGGCCGATTTTGACGCCTTACTATACTATGACGTTTTTTATGACATTTTGAGGTCAAAAAAATTTTTGAAATTTTTTGGCCGATTTTGACACCTTACTATACTATGACGTTTTTTATGACATTTTGAGAAAAAAAAAAATTTTGACTTTTTTTGGCATTTTTTGACGCCTTACTATACTATGACGTTTTTTATGACATTTTGAGGTCAAAAAAAATTTTGAAAATTTTTGGCCGATTTTGACGCCTTACTATACTATGACGTTTTTTATGACATTTTGAGGTCAAAAAATTTTTTGACTTTTTTTGGCCGATTTTGACGCCTTACTATACTATGACGTTTTTTATGACATTTTGAGGTCAAAAAAAATTTTGAAATTTTTTGGCCGATTTTGACGCCTTACTATACTATGACGTTTTTTATGACATTTTGAGGTCAAAAAAAATTTGGACTTTTTTGGGGCGAAAAAAACGCCTTACTATACTTTGACGTTTTTTATGACATTTTGAGGTCAAAAAAAATTTGGACATTTTTTGGCCGATTTTGACGCCTTACTATACTATGACGTTTTTATGACATTTTGAGGTCAAAAAAATTTTGACTTTTTTTGGGCGAAAAAAACGCCTTACTATACTATGACGTTTTTTATGACATTTTGAGGTCAAAAAAATTTTTGAAATTTTTTGGCCGATTTTGACGCCTTACTATACTATGACGTTTTTTATGACATTTTGAGAAAAAAAAAAATTTTGACTTTTTTTGGCATTTTTTGACGCCTTACTATACTATGACGTTTTTTATGACATTTTGAGGTCAAAAAAAATTTTGAAATTTTTTGGCCGATTTTGACGCCTTACTATACTATGACGTTTTTTATGACATTTTGAGGTCAAAAAATTTTTTGACTTTTTTTGGCCGATTTTGACGCCTTACTATACTATGACGTTTTTTATGACATTTTGAGGTCAAAAAGAATTTTGAAATTTTTTGGCCGATTTTGACGCCTTACTATACTATGACGTTTTTTATGACATTTTGAGGTCAAAAAAAATTTGGACTTTTTTGGGGCGAAAAAAACGCCTTACTATACTTTGACGTTTTTTATGACATTTTGAGGTCAAAAAAAATTTGGACATTTTTTGGCCGATTTTGACGCCTTACTATACTATGACGTTTTTATGACATTTTGAGGTCAAAAAAATTTTGACTTTTTTTGGGCGAAAAAAACGCCTTACTATACTATGACGTTTTTTATGACATTTTGAGGTCAAAAAAAATTTTGAAATTTTTTGGCCGATTTTGACGCCTTACTATACTATGATGTTTTTTATGACATTTTGAGGTCAAAAAAAAAATTTTGAAATTTTTTGGCCGATTTTGACGCCTTACTATACTATGACGTTTTTTATGACATTTTGAGGTAAAAAAAAATTTGGACTTTTTTTGCCCGAAAAAAAACGCCTTACTATACTATGACGTTTTTTATGACATTTTGAGGACAAAAAAAATTTGTACTTTTTTTGGCCGAAAAAAACGCCTTACTATACTATGATGTTTTTTATGACATTTTGAGGTCAAAAAAATTTGGACTTTTTTTGGCCGAAAAAAACGCCTTACTATACTATGATGTTTTTTATGATATTTTGAGGTCAAAAAAAATTTGGACTTTTTTTGGCCGATTTTGACGCCTTACTATACTATGACGTTTTTTATGACATTTTGAGGTCAAAAAAATTTTTGAAATTTTTTGGCCGATTTTGACGCCTTACTATACTATGACGTTTTTTATGACATTTTGAGGTCAAAAAAAATTTGGACTTTTTTTGGGCGAAAAAAACGCCTTACTATACTATGAAGTTTTTTATGACATTTTGAGGTCAAAAAAAATTTTGACTTTTTTTGGCCGATTTTGACGCCTTACTATACTATGAAGTTTTTTATGACATTTTGAGGTCAAAAAAATTTTTGACTTTTTTTTGGCATTTTTTGACGCCTTACTATACTATGACGTTTTTTATGACATTTTGAGGTAAAAAAAAATTTTGAAATTTTTTGGCCGATTTTGACGCCTTACTATACTATGACGTTTTTTATGACATTTTGAGGTCAAAAAATTTTTTGACTTTTTTTGGCCGATTTTGACGCCTTACTATACTATGACGTTTTTTATGACATTTTGAGGTCAAAAAAAATTTGGACTTTTTTTGGGCGAAAAAAACGCCTTACTATACTATGACGTTTTTTATGACATTTTGAGGTAAAAAAAATTTTTGACTTTTTTTTGGCATTTTTTGACGCCTTACTATACTATGACGTTTTTTATGACATTTTGAGGTCAAAAAAAATTTTGAAATTTTTTGGCCGATTTTGACGCCTTACTATACTATGACGTTTTTTATGACATTTTGAGGTCAAAAAATTTTTTGACTTTTTTTGGGCGAAAAAAACGCCTTACTATACTATGACGTTTTTTATGACATTTTGAGGTCAAAAAAAATTTGGACTTTTTTTGGGCGAAAAAAACGCCTTACTATACTATGACGTTTTTTATGACATTTTGAGGTCAAAAAATTTTTTGACTTTTTTTGGCCGATTTTGACGCCTTACTATACTATGACGTTTTTTATGACATTTTGAGGTCAAAAAAATTTGGACTTTTTTTGGGCGAAAAAAACGCCTTACTATACTATGACGTTTTTTATGACATTTTGAGGTCAAAAAAATTTTTGACTTTTTTTGGCCGATTTTGACGCCTTACTATACTATGACGTTTTTTATGACATTTTGAGGTAAAAAAAAATTTTGACTTTTTTGGCATTTTTTGACGCCTTACTATACTATGACGTTTTTTATGACATTTTGAGGTCAAAAAAAATTTTGAAATTTTTTGGCCGATTTTGACGCCTTACTATACTATGACGTTTTTTATGACATTTTGAGGTCAAAAAATTTTTTGACTTTTTTTGGCCGATTTTGACGCCTTACTATACTATGACGTTTTTTATGACATTTTGAGGTCAAAAAATTTTTTGAAATTTTTTGGCCGATTTTGACGCCTTACTATACTATGACGTTTTTTATGACATTTTGAGGTCAAAAAAAATTTGGACTTTTTTTGGGCGAAAAAAACGCCTTACTATACTATGACGTTTTTTATGACATTTGAGGTCAAAAAAAATTTTGAAATTTTTTGGCCGATTTTGACGCCTTACTATACTATGACGTTTTTTATGACATTTTGAGGTAAAAAAGAAATTGGACATTTTTTGGCCGATTTTGACGCCTTACTATACTATGACGTTTTTTATGACATTTTGAGGTCAAAAAAAATTTGGACTTTTTTGGGCGAAAAAAACGCCTTACTATACTATGACGTTTTTTATGACATTTTGAGGTCAAAAAATTTTTGACTTTTTTTGGCCGATTTTGACGCCTTACTATACTATGACGTTTTTTATGACATTTTGAGGTCAAAAAAATTTTTGAAATTTTTTGGCCGATTTTGACGCCTTACTATACTATGACGTTTTTTATGACATTTTGAGAAAAAAAAATTTTTTGACTTTTTTTGGCATTTTTGACGCCTTACTATACTATGACGTTTTTTATGACATTTTGAGGTCAAAAAAAATTTTGAAATTTTTTGGCCGATTTTGACGCCTTACTATACTATGACGTTTTTTATGACATTTTGAGGTCAAAAAATTTTTTGACTTTTTTTGGCCGATTTTGACGCCTTACTATACTATGACGTTTTTATGACATTTTGAGGTCAAAAAAAAATTTTGAAATTTTTTGGCCGATTTTGACGCCTTACTATACTATGACGTTTTTTATGACATTTTGAGGTCAAAAAAAATTTGGACTTTTTGGGGCGAAAAAAACGCCTTACTATACTTTGACGTTTTTTATGACATTTTGAGGTCAAAAAAAAATTTGGACATTTTTTGGCCGATTTTGACGCCCTTACTATACTATGACGTTTTTATGACATTTTGAGGTCAAAAAAATTTTGACTTTTTTTGGGCGAAAAAAACGCCTTACTATACTATGACGTTTTTTATGACATTTTGAGGTCAAAAAAATTTTGAAATTTTTTGGCCGATTTTGACGCCTTACTATACTATGACGTTTTTTTATGACATTTTGAGGTCAAAAAAAATTTTGAAATTTTTTGGCCGATTTTGACGCCTTACTATACTATGACGTTTTTTATGACATTTTGAGGTAAAAAAAAATTTGGACTTTTTTTGCCCGAAAAAACGCCTTACTATACTATGACGTTTTTATGACATTTTGAGGACAAAAAAAATTTGGACTTTTTTTGGCCGAAAAAAACGCCTTACTATACTATGATGTTTTTTATGACATTTTGAGGTCAAAAAAATTTGGACTTTTTTTGGCCGAAAAAAACGCCTTACTATACTATGACGTTTTTTATGACATTTTGAGGTAAAAAAAAAATTTGAATTTTTTTGTCCGATTTTGACGCCTTACTATACTATGACGTTTTTTATGACATTTTGAGGTCAAAAAAAATTGTGAAATTTTTTGGCCGATTTTGACGCCTTACTATACTATGACGTTTTTTATGACATTTTGAGGTCAAAAAAATTTTTGAAATTTTTTGGCCGATTTTGACGCCTTACTATACTATGACGTTTTTTATGACATTTTGAGGTCAAAAAAAATTTGGACTTTTTTTGGGCGAAAAAAACGCCTTACTATACTATGAAGTTTTTTATGACATTTGAGGTCAAAAAAAATTTTGACTTTTTTGGCCGATTTTGACGCCTTACTATACTATGACGTTTTTTATGACATTTTGAGGTAAAAAAAATTTTGACTTTTTTTTGGCATTTTTTGACGCCTTACTATACTATGACGTTTTTTATGACATTTTGAGGTAAAAAAAAATTTTGAAATTTTTTGGCCGATTTTGACGCCTTACTATACTATGACGTTTTTTATGACATTTTGAGGTCAAAAAATTTTTGACTTTTTTTGGCCGATTTTGACGCCTCTTACTATAATGACGTTTTTTATGACATTTTGAGGTCAAAAAAAATTTGGACTTTTTTTGGGCGAAAAAAACGCCTTACTATACTATGACGTTTTTTATGACATTTTGAGGTCAAAAAAAATTTGGACTTTTTTTGGGCGAAAAAAACGCCTTACTATACTATGACGTTTTTTATGACATTTTGAGGTAAAAAAAATTTTTGACTTTTTTTTGGCATTTTTTGACGCCTTACTATACTATGACGTTTTTTATGACATTTTGAGGTCAAAAAATTTTTTGACTTTTTTTGGCCGATTTTGACGCCTTACTATACTATGACGTTTTTTATGACATTTTGAGGTCAAAAAAAATTTTGACTTTTTTTGGGCGAAAAAAAACGCCTTACTATACTATGACGTTTTTTATGACATTTTGAGGTCAAAAAAAATTTGGACTTTTTTTGGGCGAAAAAAACGCCTTACTATACTATGACGTTTTTTATGACATTTTGAGGTAAAAAAATTTTTGACTTTTTTTGGCATTTTTTGACGCCTTACTATACTATGACGTTTTTTATGACATTTTGAGGTCAAAAAAAATTTTGAAATTTTTTGGCCGATTTTGACGCCTTACTATACTATGACGTTTTTTATGACATTTTGAGGTCAAAAAATTTTTTGACTTTTTTTGGCCGATTTTGACGCCTTACTATACTATGACGTTTTTTATGACATTTTGAGGTCAAAAAAAATTTGGACTTTTTTTGGGCGAAAAAAACGCCTTACTATACTATGACGTTTTTTATGACATTTTGAGGTCAAAAAATTTTTTGACTTTTTTTGGCCGATTTTGACGCCTTACTATACTATGACGTTTTTTATGACATTTTGAGGTCTAAAAAAAATTTGGACTTTTTTTGGGCGAAAAAAACGCCTTACTATACTATGACGTTTTTATGACATTTTGAGGTCAAAAAAATTTTTGACTTTTTTTGGCCGATTTTGACGCCTTACTATACTATGACGTTTTTTATGACATTTTGAGGTAAAAAAAATTTTTGACTTTTTTTGGCATTTTTTGACGCCTTACTATACTATGACGTTTTTTATGACATTTTGAGGTCAAAAAAAATTTTGAAATTTTTTGGCCGATTTTGACGCCTTACTATACTATGAAGTTTTTTATGACATTTGAGGTCAAAAATTTTTTGACTTTTTTTGGCCGATTTTGACGCCTTACTATACTATGACGTTTTTTATGACATTTTGAGGTCAAAAAAAATTTTGAAATTTTTTGGCCGATTTTGACGCCTTACTATACTATGACGTTTTTTATGACATTTTGAGGTCAAAAAAAATTTGGACTTTTTTGGGGCGAAAAAAACGCCTTACTATACTTTGACGTTTTTTTATGACATTTTGAGGTCAAAAAAAATTTGGACATTTTTTGGCCGATTTTGACGCCTTACTATACTATGACGTTTTTATGACATTTTGAGGTCAAAAAAATTTTGACTTTTTTTGGGCGAAAAAAACGCCTTACTATACTATGACGTTTTTTATGACATTTTGAGGTCAAAAAAATTTTTGAAATTTTTTGGCCGATTTTGACGCCTTACTATACTATGACGTTTTTTTATGACATTTTGAGGTCAAAAAAAATTTTGAAATTTTTTGGCCGATTTTGACGCCTTACTATACTATGACGTTTTTTATGACATTTTGAGGTCAAAAAAAATTTGGACTTTTTTTGCCCGAAAAAAACGCCTTACTATACTATGACGTTTTTTATGACATTTTGAGGTCAAAAAAAATTTTGAAATTTTTTGGCCGATTTTGACGCCTTACTATACTATGACGTTTTTTATGACATTTTGAGGTAAAAAAAATTTTTGACTTTTTTTGGCATTTTTTGACGCCTTACTATACTATGACGTTTTTTATGACATTTTGAGGTAAAAAAAAAATTTGAAATTTTTTGGCCGATTTTGACGCCTTACTATACTATGACGTTTTTTATGACATTTTGAGGTCAAAAAATTTTTTGACTTTTTTTGGCCGATTTTGACGCCTTACTATACTATGACGTTTTTATGACATTTTGAGGTCAAAAAAAATTTTGAAATTTTTTGGCCGATTTTGACGCCTTACTATACTATGACGTTTTTTATGACATTTTGAGGTCAAAAAAAATTTGGACTTTTTTGGGGCGAAAAAAACGCCTTACTATACTATGATGTTTTTTTATGATATTTTGAGGTCAAAAAAAATTTTGACTTTTTTTGGCCGATTTTGACGCCTTACTATACTATGACGTTTTTTATGACATTTTGAGGTCAAAAAAAATTTTGACTTTTTTTGGCCGATTTTGACGCCTTACTATACTATGACGTTTTTTATGACATTTTGAGGTAAAAAAAAAATTTGAATTTTTTTGTCCGATTGTGACGCCTTACTCTACTATGACGTTTTTTATGACATTTTGAGGTCAAAAAAAATTTGGACTTTTTTTGCCCGAAAAAAACGCCTTACTATACTATGACGTTTTTTATGACATTTTGAGGACAAAAAAATTTTTGACTTTTTTTGGGCGAAAAAAACGCCTTACTATACTATGACGTTTTTTATGACATTTTGAGGTCAAAAAAAATTTTGAAATTTTTTGGCCGATTTTGACGCCTTACTATACTATGACGTTTTTTATGACATTTTGAGGTCAAAAAATTTTTTGACTTTTTTTGGCCGATTTTGACGCCTTACTATACTATGACGTTTTTTATGACATTTTGAGGTCAAAAAAAATTTTGAAATTTTTTGGCCGATTTGACGCCTTACTATACTATGACGTTTTTTATGACATTTTGAGGTCAAAAAAAATTTGGACTTTTTTGGGGCGAAAAAAACGCCTTACTATACTTTGACGTTTTTTATGACATTTTGAGGTCAAAAAAAATTTGGACATTTTTTGCCGATTTTGACGCCTTACTATACTATGACGTTTTTATGACATTTTGAGGTCAAAAAAATTTTGACTTTTTTTGGGCGAAAAAAACGCCTTACTATACTATGACGTTTTTTATGACATTTTGAGGTCAAAAAAAATTTTGAAATTTTTTGGCCGATTTTGACGCCTTACTATACTATGACGTTTTTTTATGACATTTTGAGGTCAAAAAAAATTTTGAAATTTTTTGGCCGATTTTGACGCCTTACTATACTATGACGTTTTTTATGACATTTTGAGGTAAAAAAAAATTTGGACTTTTTTTGCCCGAAAAAAACGCCTTACTATACTATGACGTTTTTTATGACATTTTGAGGACAAAAAAAATTTGGACTTTTTTTGGCCGAAAAAAACGCCTTACTATACTATGATGTTTTTTATGACATTTTGAGGTCAAAAAAAATTTGGACTTTTTTTGGCCGAAAAAAAACGCCTTACTATACTATGACGTTTTTTATGACATTTTTGAGGTAAAAAAAAAATTTGAATTTTTTGAATTTTTTTGTCCGATTTTGACGCCTTACTATACTATGACGTTTTTTATGACATTTTGAGGTCAAAAAAAATTGTGAAATTTTTTGGCCGATTTTGACGCCTTACTATACTATGACGTTTTTTATGACATTTTGAGGTCAAAAAAATTTTTGAAATTTTTTGGCCGATTTTGACGCCTTACTATACTATGACGTTTTTTATGACATTTTGAGGTCAAAAAAAATTTGGACTTTTTTTGGGCGAAAAAAACGCCTTACTATACTATGAAGTTTTTTATGACATTTTGAGGTCAAAAAAAATTTTGACTTTTTTTGGCCGATTTTGACGCCTTACTATACTATGACGTTTTTTATGACATTTTGAGGTAAAAAAATTTTTGACTTTTTTTTGGCATTTTTTGACGCCTTACTATACTATGACGTTTTTTATGACATTTTGAGGTAAAAAAAAAATTTTGAAATTTTTTGGCCGATTTTGACGCCTTACTATACTATGACGTTTTTTTATGACATTTTGAGGTCAAAAAATTTTTTGACTTTTTTTGGCCGATTTTGACGCCTTACTATACTATGACGTTTTTATCACATTTTGAGGTCAAAAAAATTTGGACTTTTTTTGGGCGAAAAAAACGCCTTACTATACTATGACGTTTTTTATGACATTTTGAGGTCAAAAAAAATTTGGACTTTTTTTGGGCGAAAAAAACGCCTTACTATACTATGACGTTTTTTATGACATTTTGAGGTAAAAAAAATTTTTGACTTTTTTTTGGCATTTTTTGACGCCTTACTATACTATGACGTTTTTTATGACATTTGAGGTCAAAAAATTTTTTGACTTTTTTTGGCCGATTTTGACGCCTTACTATACTATGACGTTTTTTTATGACATTTTGAGGTCAAAAAAAATTTTGACTTTTTTTGGGCGAAAAAAACGCCTTACTATACTATGACGTTTTTTATGACATTTTGAGGTCAAAAAAAATTTGGACTTTTTTTGGGCGAAAAAAACGCCTTACTATACTATGACGTTTTTTATGACATTTGAGGTAAAAAAATTTTTTGACTTTTTTTTGGCATTTTTTGACGCCTTACTATACTATGACGTTTTTTAT